>NW_028155418.1:0-129431 GCF_963514095.1 Eutrigla gurnardus | reverse complement strand
ACTTATTTGATGTTTAGACGCCATTTTGTGTTCAAAGACACTGAATCACATTGAAACGAAGCAGATCCACTCCAGAGTGCTGTTATGACTTAAATGTGTTGATCTCGGTGGGACATTGAAGAAGGCAGCTTATTTGACAACTGACACAGCAATAGTGGTTAAAACGTGTGTTACCTGCAAATAACAGCTTAAAAGCCTCTTCCCTGCGTGAACAGCTATTACAGCCTTTTCACCACATTAACTTGTAAAAGCATTGTTTTGCACTTATTTGATGTTTAGACGCCATTTTGTGTTCAAAGACACTGGAATCACATTGAAACGAAAGCAGATCACTCCAGAGTGCTGTTATGACTTAAATGTGTTGATCTCGGTGGGACATTGAAGAATGCAGCTTATTTGACAACTGACACAGCAATAGTGGTTAAAACGTGTTACCTGCAAATAACAGCTTAAAAGCATCTTCCCTGCGTGAACAACTATTACAGCCTTTTCACCACATTAAACTTGTAAAAGCATTGTTTTGCACTTATTTGATGTTTAGACGCCATTTTGTGTTCAAAGACACTGGAATCACATTGAAACGAAAGCAGATCCACTCCAGAATGCTGTTATGACTTAAATGTGTTGATCTCGGTGGGACATTGAAGAATGCAGCTTATTTGACAACTGACACAGCAATAGTGGTTAAAACGTGTGTTACCTGCAAATAACAGCTTAAAAGCCTCTTCCCTGCGTGAACAGCTATTACAGCCTTTCACCACATTAAACTTGTAAAGCATTGTTTTGCACTTATTTGATGTTTAGACGCCATATTGTGTTCAAAGACACTGGAATCACACTGAAACGAAAGCAGATCCACTCAGAGGCTTTTATGACTTAAGATGTGTTGACTCTCGGTGGGACATTGAAGAATGCAGCTTATTTGACAACTGACACAGCAATAGTGGTTAAAACGTGTGTTACCTGCAAATAACAGCTTAAAACCTCTTCCCTGCGTGAACAGCTATTACAGCCTTTTCACCACATTAAACTTGTAAAAGCATTGTTTTGCACTTATTTGATGTTTAGACGCCATTTTGTGTTCAAAGACACTGGAATCACATTGAAACGAAAGCAGATCCACCCCAGAGTGCTGTTATGACTTAAATGTGTTGATCTCGGTGGGACATTGAAGAATGCAGCTTATTTGACAACTGACACAGCAATAGTGGTTAAAACGTGTGTTACCTGCAAATAACAGCTTAAAAGCCTCTTCCCTGCGTGAACAGCTATTACAGCCTTTTCACCACATTAAACTTGTAAAAGCATTGTTTTGCACTTATTTGATGTTTAGACGCCATTTGTGTTCAAAGACCATTTGTGTTCAAAGACACTGGAATGACACTGAAACGAAAGCAGATCCACTCAGAGTGCTTTTATGACTTAAATGTGTTGATCTCGGTGGGACATTGAAGAATGCAGCTTATTTGACAACTGACACAGCAATAGTGGTTAAAACGTGTGTTACCTGCAAATAACAGCTTAAAAGCCTCTTCCCTGCGTGAAACAGCTATTACAGCCTTTTCACCACATTAAACTTGTAAAAGCATTGTTTTGCACTTATTTGATGTTTAGACGCCATTTTGTGTTCAAAGACACTGAATCACATTGAAACGAAAGCAGATCCACTCCAGAGTGCTGTTATGACTTAAATGTGTTGATCTCGGTGGGACATTGAAGAATGCAGCTTATTTGACAACTGACACAGCAATAGTGGTTAAAACGTGTGTTACCTGCAAATAACAGCTTAAAAGCCTCTTCCCTGCGTGAAACAGCTATTACAGCCTTTTCACCACATTAAACTTGTAAAAGCATCGTTTTGCACTTATTTGATGTTTAGACGCCATTTGTGTTCAAAGACATTTGTGTCAAAGACACTGGAATGACACTGAAACGAAAGCAGATCCACTCCAGAGTGCTTTTATGACTTTAATGTGTTGATCTCGGTGGGACATTGAAGAATGCAGCTTATTTGACAACTGACACAGCAATAGTGGTTAAAACGTGTGTTACCTGCAAATAACAGCTTAAAAGCCTCTTCCCTGCGTGAACAGCGATTACAGCCTTTTCACCACATTAAACTTGTAAAAGCATTGTTTTGCACTTATTTGATGTTTAGACGCCATTTTGTGTTCAAAGACACTGGAATCACATTGAAACGAAAGCAGATCCACTCCAGAGTGCTGTTATGACTTAAATGTGTTGATCTCGGTGGGACATTGAAGATGCAGCTTATTTGACAACTGACACAGCAATAGTGGTTAAAACGTGTGTTACCTGCAAATAACAGCTTAAAAGCCTCTTCCCTGCGTGAAACAGCTATTACAGCCTTTTCACCACATTAAACTTGTAAAAGCATTGTTTCCACTTATTTGATGTTTAGACGCCATTTTGTGTTCAAAGACACTGGAATCACACTGAAACGAAAGCAGATCCACTCCAGAGTGCTTTTATGACTTAAATGTGTTGATCTCGGTGGGACATTGAAGAATGCAGCTTATTTGACAACTGACACAGCAATAGTGGTTAAAACGTGTGTTACCTGCAAATAACAGCTTAAAAGCCTCTTCCCTGCGTGAAACAGCTATTACAGCCTTTTCACCACATTAAACTTGTAAAAGCATTGTTTTGCACTTATTTGATGTTAGACGCCATTTTGTGTTCAAAGACCATTTTGTGTTCAAAGACACTGGAATGACACTGAAACGAAAAGCAGATCCACTCCAGAGTGCTTTTATGACTTTAATGTGTTGATCTCGGTGGGACATTGAAGAATGCAGCTTATTTGACAACTGACACAGCAATAGTGGTTAAAACGTGTGTTACCTGCAATAACAGCTTAAAAGCCTCTTCCTGCGTGAAACAGCTATTACAGCCTTTCACCACATTAAACTTGTAAAAGCATTGTTTTGCACTTATTTGATGTTTAGACGCCATTTTGTGTTCAAAGACACTGGAATCACATTGAAACGAAAGCAGATCCACTCCAGAGTGCTGTTATGACTTAAATGTGTTGATCTCGGTGGGACATTGAAGAATGCAGCTTATTTGACAACTGACACTAGCAATAGTGGTTAAAACGTGTGTTACCTGCAAATAACAGCTTAAAAGCCTCTTCCCTGCGTGAAACAGCTATTACAGCCTTTTCACCACATTAAATTGTAAAAGCATTGTTTTGCACTTATTTGATGTTTAGACGCCATTTTGTGTTCAAAGACCATTTTGTGTTCAAAGACACTGGAATGACACTGAAATGAAAGCAGATCCACTCCAGAGTGCTTTTATGACTTTAATGTGTTGATCTCGGTGGGACATTGAAGAATGCAGCTTATTTGACAACTGACACAGCAATAGTGGTTAAAACGTGTGTTACCTGCAAATAACAGCTTAAAAGCCTCTTCCCTGCGTGAAACAGCTATTACAGCCTTTTCACCACATTAAACTTGTAAAAGCATTGTTTTGCACTTATTTGATGTTTAGGACGCCATTTGTGTTCAAAGACACTGGAATCACATTGAAACGAAAGCAGATCACTCAGAGTGCTGTTATGACTTAAATGTGTTGATCTCGGTGGGACATTGAAGAATGCAGCTTATTTGACAACTGACACAGCAATAGTGGTTAAAACGTGTGTTACCTGCAAATAACAGCTTAAAAGCTCTTCCCTGCGTGAAACAGCTATTACAGCCTTTTCACCACATTAAACTTGTAAAAGCATTGTTTTGCACTTATTGATGTTTAGACGCCATTTTGTGTTCAAAGACCATTTTGTGTTCAAAGACACTGGAATGACACTGAAACGAAAGCAGATCCACTCCAGAGTGCTTTTATGACTTTAATGTGTTGATCTCGGTGGGACATTGAAGAATGCAGCTTATTTGACAACTGACACAGCAATAGTGGTTAAAACGTGTGTTACCTGCAAATAACAGCTTAAAAGCCTCTTCCCTGCGTGAAACAGCTATTACAGCCTTTTCACCACATTAAACTTGTAAAAGCATTGTTTTGCACTTATTTGATGTTTAGACGCCATTTTGTGTTCAAAGACACTGGAATCACATTGAAACGAAAGCAGATCCACTCCAGAGTGCTGTTATGACTTAAATGTGTTGATCTCGGTGGGACATTGAAGAATGCAGCTTATTTGACAACTGACACAGCAATAGTGGTTAAAACGTTGTGTTACCTGCAAATAACAGCTTAAAAGCCTCTTCCCTGCGTGAACAGCTATTACAGCCTTTTCACCACATTAAACTTGTAAAAGCATTGTTTTGCACTTATTTGATGTTTAGACGCCATTTTTGTGTTCAAAGACACTGAATCACATTGAAACGAAAGCAGATCCACTCCAGAGTGCTGTTATGACTTAAATGTGTTGATCTCGGTGGGACATTGAAGAATGCAGCTTATTTGACAACTGACACAGCAATAGTGGTTAAAATGTGTGTTACCTGCAAATAACAGCTTAAAAGCCTCTTCCTGCGTGAAACAGCTATTACAGCCTTTTCACCACATTAAACTTGTAAAAGCATTGTTTTGCACTTATTTGATGTTTAGACGCCATTTTGTGTTCAAAGACACTGGAATCACACTGAAACGAAAGCAGATCCACTCCAGAGTGCTTTTATGACTTAAATGTGTTGATCTCGGTGGGACATTGAAGAATGCAGCTTATTTGACAACTGACACAGCAATAGTGGTTAAAACGTGTGTTACCTGCAAATAACAGCTTAAAAGCCTCTTCCCTGCGTGAACAGCTATTACAGCCTTTTCACCACATTAAACTTGTAAAAGCATTGTTTTGCACTTATTTGATGTTTAGACGCCATTTTGTGTTCAAAGACACTGGAATCACATTGAAACGAAAGCAGATCCACTCCAGAGTGCTGTTATGACTTAAATGTGTTGATCTCGGTGGGACATTGAAGAATGCAGCTTATTTGACAACTGACACAGCAATAGTGGTTAAAACGTGTGTTACCTGCAAATAACAGCTTAAAAGCCTCTTCCCTGCGTGAAACAGCTATTACAGCCTTTTCACCACATTAAACTTGTAAAAGCATTGTTTTGCACTTATTTGATGTTTAGACGCCATTTTGTGTTCAAAGACCATTTTGTGTTCAAAGACACTGGAATGACACTGAAACGAAAGCAGATCCACTCCAGAGTGCTTTTATGACTTTAATGTGTTGATCTCGGTGGGACATTGAAGAATGCAGCTTATTTGACAACTGACACAGCAATAGTGGTTAAAACGTGTGTTACCTGCAAATAACAGCTTAAAAGCCTCTTCCCTGCGTGAAACAGCTATTACAGCCTTTTCACCACATTAAACTTGTAAAAGCATTGTTTTGCACTTATTTGATGTTTAGACGCCATTTTGTGTTCAAAGACACTGGAATCACATTGAAACGAAAGCAGATCCACTCCAGAGTGCTGTTATGACTTAAATGTGTTGATCTCGGTGGGACATTGAAGAATGCAGCTTATTTG
The DNA here is from genome assembly GCF_963514095.1 of Eutrigla gurnardus. NCBI lineage: Eukaryota > Metazoa > Chordata > Actinopteri > Perciformes > Triglidae > Eutrigla > Eutrigla gurnardus. Next base: position 123,899 of record NW_028155418.1, on the reverse strand, counting down.
ACAACTGACACAGCAATAGTGGTTAAAACGTGTGTTACCTGCAAATAACAGCTTAAAAGCCTCTTCCCTGCGTGAACAGCTATTACAGCCTTTTCACCACATTAAACTTGTAAAAGCATTGTTTTGCACTTATTTGATGTTTAGACGCCATTTTGTGTTCAAAGACACTGGAATCACATTGAAACGAAAGCAGATCCACTCCAGAGTGCTGTTATGACTTAAATGTGTTGATCTCGGTGGGACATTGAAGAATGCAGCTTATTTGACAACTGACACAGCAATAGTGGTTAAAACGTGTGTTACCTGCAAATAACAGCTTAAAAGCCTCTTCCCTGCGTGAAACAGCTATTACAGCCTTTTCACCACATTAAACTTGTAAAAGCATTGTTTTGCACTTATTTGATGTTTAGACGCCATTTTGTGTTCAAAGACACTGGAATCACATTGAAACGAAAGCAGATCCACTCCAGAGTGCTGTTATGACTTAAATGTGTTGATCTCGGTGGGACATTGAAGAATGCAGCTTATTTGACAACTGACACAGCAATAGTGGTTAAAACGTGTGTTACCTGCAAATAACAGCTTAAAAGCCTCTTCCCTGCGTGAACAGCTATTACAGCCTTTGCACCACATTAAACTTGTAAAAGCATTGTTTTGCACTTATTTGATGTTTAGACGCCATTTTGTGTTCAAAGACACTGGAATCACATTGAAACGAAAGCAGATCCACTCCAGAGTGCTGTTATGACTTAAATGTGTTGATCTCGGTGGGACATTGAAGAATGCAGCTTATTTGACAACTGACACAGCAATAGTGGTTAAAACGTGTGTTACCTGCAAATAACAGCTTAAAAGCCTCTTCCCTGCGTGAAACAGCTATTACAGCCTTTTCACCACATTAAACTTGTGAAAGCATTGTTTTGCACTTATTTGATGTTTAGACGCCATTTTGTGTTCAAAGAAACTGGAATCACATTGAAACGAAAGCAGATCCACTCCAGAGTGCTTTTATGACTTTAATGTGTTGATCTCTGTGGGACATTGAAGAATGCAGCTTATTTGACAACTGACACAGCAATAGTGGTTAAAACGTGTGTTACCTGCAAATAACAGCTTAAAAGCCTCTTCCCTGCGTGAAACAGCTATTACAGCCTTTTCACCACATTAAACTTGTAAAAGCATTGTTTTGCACTTATTTGATGTTTAGACGCCATTTTGTGTTCAAAGACACTGGAATCACATTGAAACGAAAGCAGATCCACTCCAGAGTGCTTTTATGACTTAAATGTGTTGATCTCGGTGGGACATTGAAGAATGCAGCTTATTTGACAACTGACACTGCAATAGTGGTTAAAACGTGTGTTACCTGCAAATAACAGCTTAAAAGCCTCTTCCCTGCGTGAAACAGCTATTACAGCCTTTTCACCACATTAAACTTGTAAAAGCATTGTTTTGCACTTATTTGATGTTTAGACGCCATTTTGTGTTCAAAGACACTGGAATCACATTGAAACGAAAGCAGATCCACTCCAGAGTGCTGTTATGACTTAAATGTGTTGATCTCGGTGGGACATTGAAGAATGCAGCTTATTTGACAACTGACACAGCAATAGTGGTTAAAACGTGTGTTACCTGCAAATAACAGCTTAAAAGCCTCTTCCCTGCGTGAACAGCTATTACAGCCTTTTCACCACATTAAACTTGTAAAAGCATTGTTTTGCACTTATTTGATGTTTAGACGCCATTTTGTGTTCAAAGACACTGGAATCACATTGAAACGAAAGCAGATCCACTCCAGAGTGCTTTTATGACTTAAATGTGTTGATCTCGGTGGGACATTGAAGAATGCAGCTTATTTGACAACTGACACTGCAATAGTGGTTAAAACGTGTGTTACCTGCAAATAACAGCTTAAAAGCCTCTTCCCTGCGTGAAACAGCTATTACAGCCTTTTCACCACATTAAACTTGTAAAAGCATTGTTTTGCACTTATTTGATGTTTAGACGCCATTTTGTGTTCAAAGACACTGGAATCACATTGAAACGAAAGCAGATCCACTCCAGAGTGCTTTTATGACTTAAATGTGTTGATCTCGGTGGGACATTGAAGAATGCAGCTTATTTGACAACTGACACTGCAATAGTGGTTAAAACGTGTGTTACCTGCAAATAACAGCTTAAAAGCCTCTTCCCTGCGTGAAACAGCTATTACAGCCTTTTCACCACATTAAACTTGTAAAAGCATTGTTTTGCACTTATTTGATGTTTAGACGCCATTTTGTGTTCAAAGACACTGGAATCACATTGAAACGAAAGCAGATCCACTCCAGAGTGCTGTTATGACTTAAATGTGTTGATCTCGGTGGGACATTGAAGAATGCAGCTTATTTGACAACTGACACAGCAATAGTGGTTAAAACGTGTGTTACCTGCAAATAACAGCTTAAAAGCCTCTTCGATGCGTGAACAGCTATTACAGCCTTTTCACCACATTAAACTTGTAAAAGCATTGTTTTGCACTTATTTGATGTTTAGACGCCATTTTGTGTTCAAAGACACTGGAATCACATTGAAACGAAAGCAGATCCACTCCAGAGTGCTGTTATGACTTAAATGTGTTGATCTCGGTGGGACATTGAAGAATGCAGCTTATTTGACAACTGACACAGCAATAGTGGTTAAAACGTGTGTTACCTGCAAATAACAGCTTAAAAGCCTCTTCCCTGCGTGAACAGCTATTACAGCCTTTTCACCACATTAAACTTGTAAAAGCATTGTTTTGCACTTATTTGATGTTTAGACGCCATTTTGTGTTCAAAGACACTGGAATCACATTGAAACGAAAGCAGATCCACTCCAGAGTGCTGTTATGACTTAAATGTGTTGATCTCGGTGGGACATTGAAGAATGCAGCTTATTTGACAACTGACACAGCAATAGTGGTTAAAACGTGTGTTACCTGCAAATAACAGCTTAAAAGCCTCTTCCCTGCGTGAACAGCTATTACAGCCTTTTCACCACATTAAACTTGTAAAAGCATTGTTTTGCACTTATTTGATGTTTAGACGCCATTTTGTGTTCAAAGACACTGGAATCACATTGAAACGAAAGCAGATCCACTCCAGAGTGCTTTTATGACTTAAATGTGTTGATCTCGGTGGGACATTGAAGAATGCAGCTTATTTGACAACTGACACTGCAATAGTGGTTAAAACGTGTGTTACCTGCAAATAACAGCTTAAAAGCCTCTTCCCTGCGTGAAACAGCTATTACAGCCTTTTCACCACATTAAACTTGTAAAAGCATTGTTTTGCACTTATTTGATGTTTAGACGCCATTTTGTGTTCAAAGACACTGGAATCACATTGAAACGAAAGCAGATCCACTCCAGAGTGCTGTTATGACTTAAATGTGTTGATCTCGGTGGGACATTGAAGAATGCAGCTTATTTGACAACTGACACAGCAATAGTGGTTAAAACGTGTGTTACCTGCAAATAACAGCTTAAAAGCCTCTTCGATGCGTGAACAGCTATTACAGCCTTTTCACCACATTAAACTTGTAAAAGCATTGTTTTGCACTTATTTGATGTTTAGACGCCATTTTGTGTTCAAAGACACTGGAATCACATTGAAACGAAAGCAGATCCACTCCAGAGTGCTGTTATGACTTAAATGTGTTGATCTCGGTGGGACATTGAAGAATGCAGCTTATTTGACAACTGACACAGCAATAGTGGTTAAAACGTGTGTTACCTGCAAATAACAGCTTAAAAGCCTCTTCCCTGCGTGAACAGCTATTACAGCCTTTTCACCACATTAAACTTGTAAAAGCATTGTTTTGCACTTATTTGATGTTTAGACGCCATTTTGTGTTCAAAGACACTGGAATCACATTGAAACGAAAGCAGATCCACTCCAGAGTGCTGTTATGACTTAAATGTGTTGATCTCGGTGGGACATTGAAGAATGCAGCTTATTTGACAACTGACACAGCAATAGTGGTTAAAACGTGTGTTACCTGCAAATAACAGCTTAAAAGCCTCTTCCCTGCGTGAACAGCTATTACAGCCTTTTCACCACATTAAACTTGTAAAAGCATTGTTTTGCACTTATTTGATGTTTAGACGCCATTTTGTGTTCAAAGACACTGGAATCACATTGAAACGAAAGCAGATCCACTCCAGAGTGCTTTTATGACTTAAATGTGTTGATCTCGGTGGGACATTGAAGAATGCAGCTTATTTGACAACTGACACTGCAATAGTGGTTAAAACGTGTGTTACCTGCAAATAACAGCTTAAAAGCCTCTTCCCTGCGTGAAACAGCTATTACAGCCTTTTCACCACATTAAACTTGTAAAAGCATTGTTTTGCACTTATTTGATGTTTAGACGCCATTTTGTGTTCAAAGACACTGGAATCACATTGAAACGAAAGCAGATCCACTCCAGAGTGCTGTTATGACTTAAATGTGTTGATCTCGGTGGGACATTGAAGAATGCAGCTTATTTGACAACTGACACAGCAATAGTGGTTAAAACGTGTGTTACCTGCAAATAACAGCTTAAAAGCCTCTTCGATGCGTGAACAGCTATTACAGCCTTTTCACCACATTAAACTTGTAAAAGCATTGTTTTGCACTTATTTGATGTTTAGACGCCATTTTGTGTTCAAAGACACTGGAATCACATTGAAACGAAAGCAGATCCACTCCAGAGTGCTGTTATGACTTAAATGTGTTGATCTCGGTGGGACATTGAAGAATGCAGCTTATTTGACAACTGACACAGCAATAGTGGTTAAAACGTGTGTTACCTGCAAATAACAGCTTAAAAGCCTCTTCCCTGCGTGAACAGCTATTACAGCCTTTTCACCACATTAAACTTGTAAAAGCATTGTTTTGCACTTATTTGATGTTTAGACGCCATTTTGTGTTCAAAGACACTGGAATCACATTGAAACGAAAGCAGATCCACTCCAGAGTGCTGTTATGACTTAAATGTGTTGATCTCGGTGGGACATTGAAGAATGCAGCTTATTTGACAACTGACACAGCAATAGTGGTTAAAACGTGTGTTACCTGCAAATAACAGCTTAAAAGCCTCTTCCCTGCGTGAACAGCTATTACAGCCTTTTCACCACATTAAACTTGTAAAAGCATTGTTTTGCACTTATTTGATGTTTAGACGCCATTTTGTGTTCAAAGACACTGGAATCACATTGAAACGAAAGCAGATCCACTCCAGAGTGCTGTTATGACTTAAATGTGTTGATCTCGGTGGGACATTGAAGAATGCAGCTTATTTGACAACTGACACAGCAATAGTGGTTAAAACGTGTGTTACCTGCAAATAACAGCTTAAAAGCCTCTTCCCTGCGTGAACAGCTATTACAGCCTTTTCACCACATTAAACTTGTAAAAGCATTGTTTTGCACTTATTTGATGTTTAGACGCCATTTTGTGTTCAAAGACACTGGAATCACATTGAAACGAAAGCAGATCCACTCCAGAGTGCTGTTATGACTTAAATGTGTTGATCTCGGTGGGACATTGAAGAATGCAGCTTATTTGACAACTGACACAGCAATAGTGGTTAAAACGTGTGTTACCTGCAAATAACAGCTTAAAAGCCTCTTCCCTGCGTGAACAGCTATTACAGCCTTTTCACCACATTAAACTTGTAAAAGCATTGTTTTGCACTTATTTGATGTTTAGACGCCATTTTGTGTTCAAAGACACTGGAATCACATTGAAACGAAAGCAGATCCACTCCAGAGTGCTGTTATGACTTAAATGTGTTGATCTCGGTGGGACATTGAAGAATGCAGCTTATTTGACAACTGACACAGCAATAGTGGTTAAAACGTGTGTTACCTGCAAATAACAGCTTAAAAGCCTCTTCCCTGCGTGAACAGCTATTACAGCCTTTTCACCACATTAAACTTGTAAAAGCATTGTTTTGCACTTATTTGATGTTTAGACGCCATTTTGTGTTCAAAGACACTGGAATCACATTGAAACGAAAGCAGATCCACTCCAGAGTGCTGTTATGACTTAAATGTGTTGATCTCGGTGGGACATTGAAGAATGCAGCTTATTTGACAACTGACACAGCAATAGTGGTTAAAACGTGTGTTACCTGCAAATAACAGCTTAAAAGCCTCTTCCCTGCGTGAACAGCTATTACAGCCTTTTCACCACATTAAACTTGTAAAAGCATTGTTTTGCACTTATTTGATGTTTAGACGCCATTTTGTGTTCAAAGACACTGGAATCACATTGAAACGAAAGCAGATCCACTCCAGAGTGCTGTTATGACTTAAATGTGTTGATCTCGGTGGGACATTGAAGAATGCAGCTTATTTGACAACTGACACAGCAATAGTGGTTAAAACGTGTGTTACCTGCAAATAACAGCTTAAAAGCCTCTTCCCTGCGTGAACAGCTATTACAGCCTTTTCACCACATTAAACTTGTAAAAGCATTGTTTTGCACTTATTTGATGTTTAGACGCCATTTTGTGTTCAAAGACACTGGAATCACATTGAAACGAAAGCAGATCCACTCCAGAGTGCTGTTATGACTTAAATGTGTTGATCTCGGTGGGACATTGAAGAATGCAGCTTATTTGACAACTGACACAGCAATAGTGGTTAAAACGTGTGTTACCTGCAAATAACAGCTTAAAAGCCTCTTCCCTGCGTGAACAGCTATTACAGCCTTTTCACCACATTAAACTTGTAAAAGCATTGTTTTGCACTTATTTGATGTTTAGACGCCATTTTGTGTTCAAAGACACTGGAATCACATTGAAACGAAAGCAGATCCACTCCAGAGTGCTGTTATGACTTAAATGTGTTGATCTCGGTGGGACATTGAAGAATGCAGCTTATTTGACACCTGACACAGCAATAGTGGTTAAAACGTGTGTTACCTGCAAATAACAGCTTAAAAGCCTCTTCCCTGCGTGAAACAGCTATTACAGCCTTTTCACCACATTAAACTTGTAAAAGCATTGTTTTGCACTTATTTGATGTTTAGACGCCATTTTGTGTTCAAAGACACTGGAATCACATTGAAACGAAAGAAGATCCACTGTTATGACTTAAATGTGTCGATCTCGGTGGGACATTGAAGAATGCAGCTTATTTGACAACTGACACAGCAATAGTGGTTAAAACGTGTGTTACCTGCAAATAACAGCTGTTTCACGCAGGGAAGAGGCTTTTAAGCTGTTATTTGCAGGTAACACACATTTTAACCACTATTGCTGTGTCAGTTGTCAAATAAGCTGCATTCTTCAATGTCCCACCGAGATCAACACATTTAAGTCATAACAGTGGATCTTCTTTCGTTTCAATGTGATTCCAGTGTCTTTGAACACAAAATGGCGTCTAAACATCAAATAAGTGCAAAACAATGCTTTTACAAGTTTAATGTGGTGAAAAGGCTGTAATAGCTGTTTCACGCAGGGAAGAGGCTTTTAAGCTGTTATTTGCAGGTAACACACGTTTTAACCACTATTGCTGTGTCAGTTGTCAAATAAGCTGCATTCTTCAATGTCCCACCGAGATCAACACATTTAAGTCATAACAGTGGATCTTCTTTTGTTTCAATGTGATTCCAGTGTCTTTGAACACAAAATGGCGTCTAAACATCAAATAAGTGCAAAACAATGCTTTTACAAGTTTAATGTGGTGAAAAGGCTGTAATAGCTGTTTCACGCAGGGAAGAGGCTTTTAACCTGTTATTTGCAGGTAACACACGTTTTAACCACTATTGCTGTGTCAGGTGTCAAATAAGCTGCATTCTTCAATGTCCCACCGAGATCAACACATTTAAGTCATAACAGCACTCTGGAGTGGATCTGCTTTCGTTTCAATGTGATTCCAGTGTCTTTGAACACAAAATGGCGTCTAAACATCAAATAAGTGCAAAACAATGCTTTTACAAGTTTAACGTGGTGAAAAGGCTGTAATAGCTGTTTCACGCAGGGAAGAGGCTTTTAAGCTGTTATTTGCAGGTAACACACGTTTTAACCACTATTGCTGTGTCAGTTGTCAAATAAGCTGCATTCTTCAATGTCCCACCGAGATCAACACATTTAAGTCATAACAGTGGATCTGCTTTCGTTTCAATGTGATTCCAGTGTCTTTGAACACAAAATGGCGTCTAAACATCAAATAAGTGCAAAACAATGCTTTTACAAGTTTAATGTGGTGAAAAGGCTGTAATAGCTGTTTCACGCAGGGAAGAGGCTTTTAAGCTGTTACTTGCAGGTAACACACGTTTTAACCACTATTGCTGTGTCAGTTGTCAAATAAGCTGCATTCTTCAATGTCTCACCGAGATCAACACATTTAAGTCATAACAGCACTCTGGAGTGGATCTGCTTTCGTTTCAATGTGATTCCAGTGTCTTTGAACACAAAATGGCGTCTGAACATCAAATAAGTGCAAAACAATGCTTTTACAAGTTAAATATGGTGAAAAGGCTGTAATAGCTGTTCACGCAGGGAAGAGGCTTTTAGGCTGTTATTTGCAGGTAACACACGTTTTAACCACTATTGCTGTGTCAGTTGTCAAATAAGCTGCATTCTTCAATGTCCCACCGAGATCAACACATTTAAGTCATAACAGCACTCTGGAGTGGATCTGCTTTCGTTTCAATGTGATTCCAGTGTCTTTGAACACAAAATGGCGTCTAAACATCAAATAAGTGCAAAACAATGCTTTTACAAGTTTAATGTGGTGAAAAGGCTGTAATAGCTGTTCACGCAGGGAAGAGGCTTTTAAGCTGTTATTTGCAGGTAACACACATTTTAACCACTATTGCTGTGTCAGTTGTCAAATAAGCTGCATTCTTCAATGTCCCACCGAGATCAACACATTTAAGTCATAACAGTGGATCTTCTTTCGTTTCAATGTGATTCCAGTGTCTTTGAACACAAAATGGCGTCTAAACATCAAATAAGTGCAAAACAATGCTTTTACAAGTTTAATGTGGTGAAAAGGCTGTAATAGCTGTTTCACGCAGGGAAGAGGCTTTTAAGCTGTTATTTGCAGGTAACACACGTTTTAACCACTATTGCTGTGTCAGTTGTCAAATAAGCTGCATTCTTCAATGTCCCACCGAGATCAACACATTTAAGTCATAACAGCACTCTGGAGTGGATCTGCTTTCGTTTCAATGTGATTCCAGTGTCTTTGAACACAAAATGGCGTCTAAACATCAAATAAGTGCAAAACAATGCTTTTACAAGTTTAATGTGGTGAAAAGGCTGTAATAGCTGTTCACGCAAGGAAGAGGCTTTTAAGCTGTTATTTGCAGGTAACACACATTTGAACCACTATTGCTGTGTCAGTTGTCAAATAAGCTGCATTCTTCAATGTCCCACCGAGATCAACACATTTAAGTCATAACAGTGGATCTTCTTTCGTTTCAATGTGATTCCAGTGTCTTTGAACACAAAATGGCGTCTAAACATCAAATAAGTGCAAAACAATGCTTTTACAAGTTTAATGTGGTGAAAAGGCTGTAATAGCTGTTTCACGCAGGGAAGAGGCTTTTAAGCTGTTATTTGCAGGTAACACACGTTTTAACCACTATTGCTGTGTCAGTTGTCAAATAAGCTGCATTCTTCAATGTCTCACCGAGATCAACACATTTAAGTCATAACAGCACTCTGGAGTGGATCTGCTTTCGTTTCAATGTGATTCCAGTGTCTTTGAACACAAAATGGCGTCTGAACATCAAATAAGTGCAAAACAATGCTTTTACAAGTTAAATATGGTGAAAAGGCTGTAATAGCTGTTCACGCAGGGAAGAGGCTTTTAGGCTGTTATTTGCAGGTAACACACGTTTTAACCACTATTGCTGTGTCAGTTGTCAAATAAGCTGCATTCTTCAATGTCCCACCGAGATCAACACATTTAAGTCATAACAGCACTCTGGAGTGGATCTGCTTTCGTTTCAATGTGATTCCAGTGTCTTTGAACACAAAATGGCGTCTAAACATCAAATAAGTGCAAAACAATGCTTTTACAAGTTTAATGTGGTGAAAAGGCTGTAATAGCTGTTCACGCAGGGAAGAGGCTTTTAAGCTGTTATTTGCAGGTAACACACATTTTAACCACTATTGCTGTGTCAGTTGTCAAATAAGCTGCATTCTTCAATGTCCCACCGAGATCAACACATTTAAGTCATAACAGTGGATCTTCTTTCGTTTCAATGTGATTCCAGTGTCTTTGAACACAAAATGGCGTCTAAACATCAAATAAGTGCAAAACAATGCTTTTACAAGTTTAATGTGGTGAAAAGGCTGTAATAGCTGTTTCACGCAGGGAAGAGGCTTTTAAGCTGTTATTTGCAGGTAACACACGTTTTAACCACTATTGCTGTGTCAGTTGTCAAATAAGCTGCATTCTTCAATGTCCCACCGAGATCAACACATTTAAGTCATAACAGTGGATCTTCTTTTGTTTCAATGTGATTCCAGTGTCTTTGAACACAAAATGGCGTCTAAACATCAAATAAGTGCAAAACAATGCTTTTACAAGTTTAATGTGGTGAAAAGGCTGTAATAGCTGTTTCACGCAGGGAAGAGGCTTTTAAGCTGTTATTTGCAGGTAACACACGTTTTAACCACTATTGCTGTGTCAGTTGTTAAATAAGCTGCATTCTTCAATGTCCCACCGAGATCAACACATTTAAGTCATAACAGCACTCTGGAGTGGATCTGCTTTCGTTTCAATGTGATTCCAGTGTCTTTGAACACAAAATGGCGTCTGAACATCAAATAAGTGCAAAACAATGCTTTTACAAGTTTAATGTGGTGAAAAGGCTGTAATAGCTGTTTCACGCAGGGAAGAGGCTTTTAAGCTGTTATTTGCAGGTAACACACGTTTTAACCACTATTGCAGTGTCAGTTGTCAAATAAGCTGCATTCTTCAATGTCCCACCGAGATCAACACATTTAAGTCATAAAAGCACTCTGGAGTGGATCTGCTTTCGTTTCAATGTGATTCCAGTGTCTTTGAACACAAAATGGCGTCTAAACATCAAATAAGTGCAAAACAATGCTTTTACAAGTTTAATGTGGTGAAAAGGCTGTAATAGCTGTTCACGCAGGGAAGAGGCTTTTAGGCTGTTATTTGCAGGTAACACACGTTTTAACCACTATTGCTGTGTCAGTTGTCAAATAAGCTGCATTCTTCAATGTCCCACCGATATCAACACATTTAAGTCATAACAGTGGATCTTCTTTCGTTTCAATGTGATTCCAATGTCTTTGAACACAAAATGGCGTCTAAACATCAAATAAGTGCAAAACAATGCTTTTACAAGTTTAATGTGGTGAAAAGGCTGTAATAGCTGTTTCACGCAGGGAAGAGGCTTTTAAGCTGTTATTTGCAGGTAACACACGTTTTAACCACTATTGCTGTGTCAGTTGTCAAATAAGCTGCATTCTTCAATGTCCCACCGAGATCAACACATTTAAGTCATAACAGTGGATCTTCTTTCGTTTCAATGTGATTCCAGTGTCTTTGAACACAAAATGGCGTCTAAACATCAAATAAGTGCAAAACAATGCTTTTACAAGTTTAATGTGGTGAAAAGGCTGTAATAGCTGTTTCACGCAGGGAAGAGGCTTTTAAGCTGTTATTTGCAGGTAACACACGTTTTAACCACTATTGCAGTGTCAGTTGTCAAATAAGCTGCATTCTTCAATGTCCCACCGAGATCAACACATTTAAGTCATAAAAGCACTCTGGAGTGGATCTGTTTTCGTTTCAATGTGATTCCAGTGTCTTTGAACACAAAATGGCGTCTAAACATCAAATAAGTGCAAAACAATGCTTTTACAAGTTTAATGTGGTGAAAAGGCTGTAATAGCTGTTCACGCAGGGAAGAGGCTTTTAGGCTGTTATTTGCAGGTAACACACGTTTTAACCACTATTGCTGTGTCAGTTGTCAAATAAGCTGCATTCTTCAATGTCCCACCGATATCAACACATTTAAGTCATAACAGTGGATCTTCTTTCGTTTCAATGTGATTCCAGTGTCTTTGAACACAAAATGGCGTCTAAACATCAAATAAGTGCAAAACAATGCTTTTACAAGTTTAATGTGGTGAAAAGGCTGTAATAGCTGTTTCACGCAGGGAAGAGGCTTTTAAGCTGTTATTTGCAGGTAACACACGTTTTAACCACTATTGCTGTGTCAGTTGTCAAATAAGCTGCATTCTTCAATGTCCCACCGAGATCAACACATTTAAGTCATAACAGTGGATCTTCTTTCGTTTCAATGTGATTCCAGTGTCTTTGAACACAAAATGGCGTCTAAACATCAAATAAGTGCAAAACAATGCTTTTACAAGTTTAATGTGGTGAAAAGGCTGTAATAGCTGTTCACGCAGGGAAGAGGCTTTTAGGCTGTTATTTGCAGGTAACACACGTTTTAACCACTATTGCTGTGTCAGTTGTCAAATAAGCTGCATTCTTCAATGTCCCACCGATATCAACACATTTAAGTCATAACAGTGGATCTTCTTTCGTTTCAATGTGATTCCAGTGTCTTTGAACACAAAATGGCGTCTAAACATCAAATAAGTGCAAAACAATGCTTTTACAAGTTTAATGTGGTGAAAAGGCTGTAATAGCTGTTTCACGCAGGGAAGAGGCTTTTAAGCTGTTATTTGCAGGTAACACACGTTTTAACCACTATTGCTGTGTCAGTTGTCAAATAAGCTGCATTCTTCAATGTCCCACCGAGATCAACACATTTAAGTCATAACAGTGGATCTTCTTTCGTTTCAATGTGATTCCAGTGTCTTTGAACACAAAATGGCGTCTAAACATCAAATAAGTGCAAAACAATGCTTTTACAAGTTTAATGTGGTGAAAAGGCTGTAATAGCTGTTTCACGCAGGGAAGAGGCTTTTAAGCTGTTATTTGCAGGTAACACACGTTTTAACCACTATTGCTGTGTCAGTTGTCAAATAAGCTGCATTCTTCAATGTCCCACCGAGATCAACACATTTAAGTCATAACAGTGGATCTTCTTTCGTTTCAATGTGATTCCAGTGTCTTTGAACACAAAATGGCGTCTAAACATCAAATAAGTGCAAAACAATGCTTTTACAAGTTTAATGTGGTGAAAAGGCTGTAATAGCTGTTTCACGCAGGGAAGAGGCTTTTAAGCTGTTATTTGCAGGTAACACACGTTTTAACCACTATTGCAGTGTCAGTTGTCAAATAAGCTGCATTCTTCAATGTCCCACCGATATCAACACATTTAAGTCATAACAGTGGATCTTCTTTCGTTTCAATGTGATTCCAGTGTCTTTGAACACAAAATGGCGTCTAAACATCAAATAAGTGCAAAACAATGCTTTTACAAGTTTAATGTGGTGAAAAGGCTGTAATAGCTGTTTCACGCAGGGAAGAGGCTTTTAAGCTGTTATTTGCAGGTAACACACGTTTTAACCACTATTGCTGTGTCAGTTGTCAAATAAGCTGCATTCTTCAATGTCCCACCGAGATCAACACATTTAAGTCATAACAGTGGATCTTCTTTCGTTTCAATGTGATTCCAGTGTCTTTGAACACAAAATGGCGTCTAAACATCAAATAAGTGCAAAACAATGCTTTTACAAGTTTAATGTGGTGAAAAGGCTGTAATAGCTGTTTCACGCAGGGAAGAGGCTTTTAAGCTGTTATTTGCAGGTAACACACGTTTTAACCATTATTGCTGTGTCAGTTGTTAAATAAGCTGCATTCTTCAATGTCCCACCGAGATCAACACATTTAAGTCATAACAGCACTCTGGAGTGGATCTGCTTTCGTTTCAATGTGATTCCAGTGTCTTTGAACACAAAATGGCGTCTAAACATCAAATAAGTGCAAAACAATGCTTTTACAAGTTTAATGTGGTGAAAAGGCTGTAATAGCTGTTCACGCAGGGAAGAGGCTTTTAGGCTGTTATTTGCAGGTAACACACGTTTTAACCACTATTGCTGTGTCAGTTGTCAAATAAGCTGCATTCTTCAATGTCCCACCGATATCAACACATTTAAGTCATAACAGTGGATCTTCTTTCGTTTCAATGTGATTCCAGTGTCTTTGAACACAAAATGGCGTCTAAACATCAAATAAGTGCAAAACAATGCTTTTACAAGTTTAATGTGGTGGAAAGGCTGTAATAGCTGTTTCACGCAGGGAAGAGGCTTTTAAGCTGTTATTTGCAGGTAACACACGTTTTAACCATTATTGCTGTGTCAGTTGTTAAATAAGCTGCATTCTTCAATGTCCCACCGAGATCAACACATTTAAGTCATAACAGCACTCTGGAGTGGATCTGCTTTCGTTTCAATGTGATTCCAGTGTCTTTGAACACAAAATGGCGTCTGAACATCAAATAAGTGCAAAACAATGCTTTTACAAGTTTAATGTGGTGAAAAGGCTGTAATAGCTGTTTCACGCAGGGAAGAGGCTTTTAAGCTGTTATTTGCAGGTAACACACGTTTTAACCACTATTGCAGTGTCAGTTGTCAAATAAGCTGCATTCTTCAATGTCCCACCGAGATCAACACATTTAAGTCATAAAAGCACTCTGGAGTGGATCTGCTTTCGTTTCAATGTGATTCCAGTGTCTTTGAACACAAAATGGCGTCTAAACATCAAATAAGTGCAAAACAATGCTTTTACAAGTTTAATGTGGTGAAAAGGCTGTAATAGCTGTTCATGCAGGGAAGAGGCTTTTAGGCTGTTATTTGCAGGTAACACACGTTTTAACCACTATTGCTGTGTCAGTTGTCAAATAAGCTGCATTCTTCAATGTCCCACCGAGATCAACACATTTAAGTCATAACAGTGGATCTTCTTTCGTTTCAATGTGATTCCAGTGTCTTTGAACACAAAATGGCGTCTAAACATCAAATAAGTGCAAAACAATGCTTTTACAAGTTTAATGTGGTGAAAAGGCTGTAATAGCTGTTTCACGCAGGGAAGAGGCTTTTAAGCTGTTATTTGCAGGTAACACACGTTTTAACCACTATTGCTGTGTCAGTTGTCAAATAAGCTGCATTCTACCGAGATCAACACATTTAAGTCATAACAGTGGATCTTCTTTCGTTTCAATGTGATTCCAGTGTCTTTGAACACAAAATGGCGTCTAAACATCAAATAAGTGCAAAACAATGCTTTTACAAGTTTAATGTGGTGAAAAGGCTGTAATAGCTGTTTCACGCAGGGAAGAGGCTTTTAAGCTGTTATTTGCAGGTAACACACGTTTTAACCACTATTGCTGTGTCAGTTGTCAAATAAGCTGCATTCTTCAATGTCCCACCGAGATCAACACATTTAAGTCATAACAGTGGATCTTCTTTCGTTTCAATGTGATTCCAGTGTCTTTGAACACAAAATGGCGTCTAAACATCAAATAAGTGCAAAACAATGCTTTTACAAGTTTAATGTGGTGAAAAGGCTGTAATAGCTGTTCACGCAGGGAAGAGGCTTTTAAGCTGTTATTTGCAGGTAACACACATTTTAACCACTATTGCTGTGTCAGTTGTCAAATAAGCTGCATTCTTCAATGTCCCACCGAGATCAACACATTTAAGTCATAACAGTGGATCTTCTTTCGTTTCAATGTGATTCCAGTGTCTTTGAACACAAAATGGCGTCTAAACATCAAATAAGTGCAAAACAATGCTTTTACAAGTTTAATGTGGTGAAAAGGCTGTAATAGCTGTTTCACGCAGGGAAGAGGCTTTTAAGCTGTTATTTGCAGGTAACACACGTTTTAACCACTATTGCTGTGTCAGTTGTCAAATAAGCTGCATTCTTCAATGTCCCACCGAGATCAACACATTTAAGTCATAACAGTGGATCTTCTTTCGTTTCAATGTGATTCCAGTGTCTTTGAACACAAAATGGCGTCTTAACATCAAATAAGTGCAAGACAATGCTTTTACAAGTTTAATGTGGTGAAAAGGCTGTAATAGCTGTTTCACGCAGGGAAGAGGCTTTTAAGCTGTTATTTGCAGGTAACACACGTTTTAACCACTATTGCTGTGTCAGTTGTCAAATAAGCTGCATTCTTCAATGTCCCACCGAGATCAACACATTTAAGTCATAACAGTGGATCTTCTTTCGTTTCAATGTGATTCCAGTGTCTTTGAACACAAAATGGCGTCTTAACATCAAATAAGTGCAAAACAATGCTTTTACAAGTTTAATGTGGTGAAAAGGCTGTAATAGCTGTTTCACGCAGGGAAGAGGCTTTTAAGCTGTTATTTGCAGGTAACACACGTTGTAACCACTATTGCTGTGTCAGTTGTCAAATAAGCTGCATTATTCAATGTCCCACCGAGATCAACACATTTAAGTCATAACAGCACTCTGGAGTGGATCTTCTTTCGTTTCAATGTGATTCCAGTGTCTTTGAACACAAAATGGCGTCTAAACATCAAATAAGTGCAAAACAATGCTTTTACAAGTTTAATGTGGTGAAAAGGCTGTAATAGCTGTTTCACGCAGGGAAGAGGCTTTTAAGCTGTTATTTGCAGGTAACACACGTTTTAACCACTATTGCTGTGTCAGTTGTCAAATAAGCTGCATTCTTCAATGTCCCACCGAGATCAACACATTTAAGTCATAACAGTGGATCTTCTTTCGTTTCAATGTGATTCCAGTGTCTTTGAACACAAAATGGCGTCTAAACATCAAATAAGTGCAAAACAATGCTTTTACAAGTTTAATGTGGTGAAAAGTCTGTAATAGCTGTTTCACGCAGGGAAGAGGCTTTTAAGCTGTTATTTGCAGGTCACACACGTTTTAACCACTATTGCTGTGTCAGTTGTCAAATAAGCTGCATTCTTCAATGTCCCACCGAGATCAACACATTTAAGTCATAACAGTGGATCTTCTTTCGTTTCAATGTGATTCCAGTGTCTTTGAACACAAAATGGCGTCTAAACATCAAATAAGTGCAAAACAATGCTTTTACAAGTTTAATGTGGTGAAAAGGCTGTAATAGCTGTTCACGCAGGGAAGAGGCTTTTAAGCTGTTATTTGCAGGTAACACACGTTTTAACCAATATTGCTGTGTCAGTTGTCAAATAAGCTGCATTCTTCAATGTCCCACCGAGATCAACACATTTAAGTCATAACAGTGGATCTTCTTTCGTTTCAATGTGATTCCAGTGTCTTTGAACACAAAATGGCGTCTTAACATCAAATAAGTGCAAAACAATGCTTTTACAAGTTTAATGTGGTGAAAAGGCTGTAATAGCTGTTTCACGCAGGGAAGAGGCTTTTAAGCTGTTATTTGCAGGTAACACACGTTTTAACCACTATTGCTGTGTCAGTTGTCAAATAAGCTGCATTCTTCAATGTCCCACCGAGATCAACACATTTAAGTCATAACAGCACTCTGGAGTGGATCTTCTTTCGTTTTCAATGTGATTCCAGTGTCTTTGAACACAAAATGGCGTCTAAACATCAAATAAGTGCAAAACAATGCTTTTACAAGTTTAATGTGGTGAAAAGGCTGTAATAGCTGTTTCACGCAGGGAAGAGGCTTTTAAGCTGTTATTTGCAGGTAACACACGTTTTAACCACTATTGCTGTGTCAGTTGTCAAATAAGCTGCATTCTTCAATGTCCCACCGAGATCAACACATTTAAGTCATAACAGTGGATCTTCTTTCGTTTCAATGTGATTCCAGTGTCTTTGAACACAAAATGGCGTCTAAACATCAAATAAGTGCAAAACAATGCTTTTACAAGTTTAATGTGGTGAAAAGGCTGTAATAGCTGTTTCACGCAGGGAAGAGGCTTTTAAGCTGTTATTTGCAGGTAACACACGTTTTAACCACTATTGCTGTGTCAGTTGTCAAATAAGCTGCATTCTTCAATGTCCCACCGAGATCAACACATTTAAGTCATAACAGTGGATCTTCTTTCGTTTCAATGTGATTCCAGTGTCTTTGAACACAAAATGGCGTCTAAACATCAAATAAGTGCAAAACAATGCTTTTACAAGTTTAATGTGGTGAAAAGGCTGTAATAGCTGTTTCACGCAGGGAAGAGGCTTTTAAGCTGTTATTTGCAGGTAACACACGTTTTAACCACTATTGCTGTGTCAGTTGTCAAATAAGCTGCATTCTTCAATGTCCCACCGAGATCAACACATTTAAGTCATAACAGTGGATCTTCTTTCGTTTCAATGTGATTCCAGTGTCTTTGAACACAAAATGGCGTCTAAACATCAAATAAGTGCAAAACAATGCTTTTACAAGTTTAATGTGGTGAAAAGGCTGTAATAGCTGTTCAGGCAGGGAAGAGGCTTTTAAGCTGTTATTTGCAGGTAACACACATTTTAACCACTATTGCTGTGTCAGTTGTCAAATAAGCTGCATTCTTCAATGTCCCACCGAGATCAACACATTTAAGTCATAACAGTGGATCTTCTTTCGTTTCAATGTGATTCCAGTGTCTTTGAACACAAAATGGCGTCTAAACATCAAATAAGTGCAAAACAATGCTTTTACAAGTTTAATGTGGTGAAAAGGCTGTAATAGCTGTTTCACGCAGGGAAGAGGCTTTTAAGCTGTTATTTGCAGGTAACACACGTTTTAACCACTATTGCTGTGTCAGTTGTCAAATAAGCTGCATTCTTCAATGTCCCACCGAGATCAACACATTTAAGTCATAACAGTGGATCTTCTTTCGTTTCAATGTGATTCCAGTGTCTTTGAACACAAAATGGCGTCTTAACATCAAATAAGTGCAAAACAATGCTTTTACAAGTTTAATGTGGTGAAAAGGCTGTAATAGCTGTTTCACGCAGGGAAGAGGCTTTTAAGCTGTTATTTGCAGGTAACACACGTTTTAACCACTATTGCTGTGTCAGTTGTCAAATAAGCTGCATTCTTCAATGTCCCACCGAGATCAACACATTTAAGTCATAAAAGCACTCTGGAGTGGATCTGCTTTCGTTTCAATGTGATTCCAGTGTCTTTGAACACAAAATGGCGTCTAAACATCAAATAAGTGCAAAACAATGCTTTTACAAGTTTAATGTGGTGAAAAGGCTGTAATAGCTGTTTCACGCAAGGAAGAGGCTTTTAAGCTGTTATTTGCAGGTAACACACGTTTTAACCACTATTGCTGTGTCAGTTGTCAAATAAGCTGCATTCTTCAATGTCCCACCGAGATCAACACATTTAAGTCATAACAGCACTCTGGAGTGGATCTGCTTTCGTTTCAATGTGATTCCAGTGTCTTTGAACACAAAATGGCGTCTAAGCATCAAATAAGTGCAAAACAATGCTTTTACAAGTTTAATGTGGTGAAAAGGCTGTAATAGCTGTTTCACGCAGGGAAGAGGCTTTTAAGCTGTTATTTGCAGGTAACACACATTTTAACCACTATTGCTGTGTCAGTTGTCAAATAAGCTGCATTCTTCAATGTCCCACCGAGATCTACACATTTAAGTCATAACAGTGGATCTTCTTTCGTTTCAATGTGATTCCAGTGTCTTTGAACACAAAATGGCGTCTAAACATCAAATAAGTGCAAAACAATGCTTTTACAAGTTTAATGTGGTGAAAAGGCTGTAATAGCTGTTTCACGCAGGGAAGAGGCTTTTAAGCTGTTATTTGCAGGTAACACACGTTTTAACCACTATTGCTGTGTCAGTTGTCAAATAAGCTGCATTCTTCAATGTCCCACCGAGATCAACACATTTAAGTCATAAAAGCACTCTGGAGTGGATCTGCTTTCGTTTCAATGTGATTCCAGTGTCTTTGAACATAAAATGGCGTCTAAACATCAAATAAGTGCAAAACAATGCTTTTACAAGTTTAATGTGGTGAAAAGGCTGTAATAGCTGTTTCACGCAGGGAAGAGGCTTTTAAGCTGTTATTTGCAGGTAACACACGTTTTAACCACTATTGCTGTGTCAGTTGTCAAATAAGCTGCATTCTTCAATGTCCCACCGAGATCAACACATTTAAGTCATAACAGTGGATCTTCTTTCGTTTCAATGTGATTCCAGTGTCTTTGAACACAAAATGGCGTCTAAACATCAAATAAGTGCAAAACAATGCTTTTACAAGTTTAATGTGGTGAAAAGGCTGTAATAGCTGTTCACGCAGGGAAGAGGCTTTTAAGCTGTTATTTGCAGGTAACACACGTTTTAACCACTATTGCTGTGTCAGTTGTCAAATAAGCTGCATTCTTCAATGTCCCACCGAGATCAACACATTTAAGTCATAACAGTGGATCTTCTTTCGTTTCAATGTGATTCCAGTGTCTTTGAACACAAAATGGCGTCTAAACATCAAATAAGTGCAAAACAATGCTTTTACAAGTTTAATGTGGTGAAAAGGCTGTAATAGCTGTTTCACGCAGGGAAGAGGCTTTTAAGCTGTTATTTGCAGGTAACACACGTTTTAACCACTATTGCTGTGTCAGTTGTCAAATAAGCTGCATTCTTCAATGTCCCACCGAGATCAACACATTTAAGTCATAACAGTGGATCTTCTTTCGTTTCAATGTGATTCCAGTGTCTTTGAACACAAAATGGCGTCTAAACATCAAATAAGTGCAAAACAATGCTTTTACAAGTTTAATGTGGTGAAAAGGCTGTAATAGCTGTTTCACGCAGGGAAGAGGCTTTTAAGCTGTTATTTGCAGGTAACACACGTTTTAACCACTATTGCTGTGTCAGTTGTCAAATAAGCTGCATTCTTCAATGTCCCACCGAGATCAACACATTTAAGTCATAACAGTGGATCTTCTTTCGTTTCAATGTGATTCCAGTGTCTTTGAACACAAAATGGCGTCTAAACATCAAATAAGTGCAAAACAATGCTTTTACAAGTTTAATGTGGTGAAAAGGCTGTAATAGCTGTTTCACGCAGGGAAGAGGCTTTTAAGCTGTTATTTGCAGGTAACACACGTTTTAACCACTATTGCTGTGTCAGTTGTCAAATAAGCTGCATTCTTCAATGTCCCACCGAGATCAACACATTTAAGTCATAACAGTGGATCTTCTTTCGTTTCAATGTGATTCCAGTGTCTTTGAACACAAAATGGCGTCTAAACATCAAATAAGTGCAAAACAATGCTTTTACAAGTTTAATGTGGTGAAAAGGCTGTAATAGCTGTTTCACGCAGGGAAGAGGCTTTTAAGCTGTTATTTGCAGGTAACACACGTTTTAACCACTATTGCTGTGTCAGTTGTCAAATAAGCTGCATTCTTCAATGTCCCACCGAGATCAACACATTTAAGTCATAACAGTGGATCTTCTTTCGTTTCAATGTGATTCCAGTGTCTTTGAACACAAAATGGCGTCTAAACATCAAATAAGTGCAAAACAATGCTTTTACAAGTTTAATGTGGTGAAAAGGCTGTAATAGCTGTTCAGGCAGGGAAGAGGCTTTTAAGCTGTTATTTGCAGGTAACACACATTTTAACCACTATTGCTGTGTCAGTTGTCAAATAAGCTGCATTCTTCAATGTCCCACCGAGATCAACACATTTAAGTCATAACAGTGGATCTTCTTTCGTTTCAATGTGATTCCAGTGTCTTTGAACACAAAATGGCGTCTAAACATCAAATAAGTGCAAAACAATGCTTTTACAAGTTTAATGTGGTGAAAAGGCTGTAATAGCTGTTTCACGCAGGGAAGAGGCTTTTAAGCTGTTATTTGCAGGTAACACACGTTTTAACCACTATTGCTGTGTCAGTTGTCAAATAAGCTGCATTCTTCAATGTCCCACCGAGATCAACACATTTAAGTCATAAAAGCACTCTGGAGTGGATCTGCTTTCGTTTCAATGTGATTCCAGTGTCTTTGAACACAAAATGGCGTCTAAACATCAAATAAGTGCAAAACAATGCTTTTACAAGTTTAATGTGGTGAAAAGGCTGTAATAGCTGTTTCACGCAAGGAAGAGGCTTTTAAGCTGTTATTTGCAGGTAACACACGTTTTAACCACTATTGCTGTGTCAGTTGTCAAATAAGCTGCATTCTTCAATGTCCCACCGAGATCAACACATTTAAGTCATAACAGCACTCTGGAGTGGATCTGCTTTCGTTTCAATGTGATTCCAGTGTCTTTGAACACAAAATGGCGTCTAAACATCAAATAAGTGCAAAACAATGCTTTTACAAGTTTAATGTGGTGAAAAGGCTGTAATAGCTGTTTCACGCAGGTAAGAGGCTTTTAAGCTGTTATTTGCAGGTAACACACGTTTTAACCACTATTGCTGTGTCAGTTGTCAAATAAGCTGCATTCTTCAATGTCCCACCGAGATCAACACATTTAAGTCATAACAGTGGATCTTCTTTCGTTTCAATGTGATTCCAGTGTCTTTGAACACAAAATGGCGTCTAAACATCAAATAAGTGCAAGACAATGCTTTTACAAGTTTAATGTGGTGAAAAGGCTGTAATAGCTGTTTCACGCAGGGAAGAGGCTTTTAAGCTGTTATTTGCAGGTAACACACGTTTTAACCACTATTGCTGTGTCAGTTGTCAAATAAGCTGCATTCTTCAATGTCCCACCGAGATCAACACATTTAAGTCATAAAAGCACTCTGGAGTGGATCTGCTTTCGTTTCAATGTGATTCCAGTGTCTTTGAACACAAAATGCCGTCTAAACATCAAATAAGTGCAAAACAATGCTTTTACAAGTTTAATGTGGTGAAAAGGCTGTAATAGCTGTTTCACGCAGGGAAGAGGCTTTTAAGCTGTTATTTGCAGGTAACACACGTTTTAACCACTATTGCTGTGTCAGTTGTCAAATAAGCTGCATTCTTCAATGTCCCACCGAGATCAACACATTTAAGTCATAACAGCACTCTGGAGTGGATCTGCTTTCGTTTCAATGTGATTCCAGTGTCTTTGAACACAAAATGGCGTCTGAACATCAAATAAGTGCAAAACAATGCTTTTACAAGTTTAATGTGGTGAAAAGGCTGTAATAGCTGTTTCACGCAGGGAAGAGGCTTTTAAGCTGTTATTTGCAGGTAACACACATTTTAACCACTATTGCTGTGTCAGTTGTCAAATAAGCTGCATTCTTCAATGTCCCACCGAGATCAACACATTTAAGTCATAACAGTGGATCTTCTTTCGTTTCAATGTGATTCCAGTGTCTTTGAACACAAAATGGCGTCTAAACATCAAATAAGTGCAAAACAATGCTTTTACAAGTTTAATGTGGTGAAAAGGCTGTAATAGCTGTTTCACGCAGGGAAGAGGCTTTTAAGCTGTTATTTGCAGGTAACACACGTTTTAACCACTATTGCTGTGTCAGTTGTCAAATAAGCTGCATTCTTCAATGTCCCACCGAGATCAACACATTTAAGTCATAACAGTGGATCTTCTTTCGTTTCAATGTGATTCCAGTGTCTTTGAACACAAAATGGCGTCTAAACATCAAATAAGTGCAAAACAATGCTTTTACAAGTTTAATGTGGTGAAAAGGCTGTAATAGCTGTTTCACGCAGGGAAGAGGCTTTTAAGCTGTTATTTGCAGGTAACACACGTTTTAACCACTATTGCTGTGTCAGTTGTCAAATAAGCTGCATTCTTCAATGTCCCACCGAGATCAACACATTTAGGTCATAACAGCACTCTGGAGTGGATCTGCTTTCGTTTCAATGTGATTCCAGTGTCTTTGAACACAAAATGGCGTCTGAACATCAAATAAGTGCAAAACAATGCTTTTACAAGTTTAATGTGGTGAAAAGGCTGTAATAGCTGTTTCACGCAGGGAAGAGGCTTTTAAGCTGTTATTTGCAGGTAACACACGTTTTAACCACTATTGCTGTGTCAGTTGTCAAATAAGCTGCATTCTTCAATGTCCCACCGAGATCAACACATTTAAGTCATAACAGTGGATCTTCTTTCGTTTCAATGTGATTCCAGTGTCTTTGAACACAAAATGGCGTCTAAACATCAAATAAGTGCAAAACAATGCTTTTACAAGTTTAATGTGGTGAAAAGGCTGTAGCCTAATAGCTGTTTCACGCAGGGAAGAGGCTTTTAAGCTGTTATTTGCAGGTAACACACGTTTTAACCACTATTGCTGTGTCAGTTGTCAAATAAGCTGCATTCTTCAATGTCCCACCGAGATCAACACATTTAAGTCATAACAGTGGATCTTCTTTCGTTTCAATGTGATTCCAGTGTCTTTGAACACAAAATGGCGTCTAAACATCAAATAAGTGCAAAACAATGCTTTTACAAGTTTAATGTGGTGAAAAGGCTGTAATAGCTGTTTCACGCAGGGAAGAGGCTTTTAAGCTGTTATTTGCAGGTAACACACGTTTTAACCACTATTGCTGTGTCAGTTGTCAAATAAGCTGCATTCTTCAATGTCCCACCGAGATCAACACATTTAAGTCATAACAGCACTCTGGAGTGGATCTGCTTTCGTTTCAATGTGATTCCAGTGTCTTTGAACACAAAATGGCGTCTGAACATCAAATAAGTGCAAAACAATGCTTTTACAAGTTTAATGTGGTGAAAAGGCTGTAATAGCTGTTTCACGCAGGGAAGAGGCTTTTAAGCTGTTATTTGCAGGTAACACACGTTTTAACCACTATTGCTGTGTCAGTTGTCAAATAAGCTGCATTCTTCAATGTCCCACCGAGATCAACACATTTAAGTCATAACAGTGGATCTTCTTTCGTTTCAATGTGATTCCAGTGTCTTTGAACACAAAATGGCGTCTAAACATCAAATAAGTGCAAAACAATGCTTTTACAAGTTTAATGTGGTGAAAAGGCTGTAATAGCTGTTTCACGCAGGGAAGAGGCTTTTAAGCTGTTATTTGCAGGTAACACACGTTTTAACCACTATTGCTGTGTCAGTTGTCAAATAAGCTGCATTCTTCAATGTCCCACCGAGATCAACACATTTAAGTCATAACAGTGGATCTTCTTTCGTTTCAATGTGATTCCAGTGTCTTTGAACACAAAATGGCGTCTAAACATCAAATAAGTGCAAGACAATGCTTTTACAAGTTTAATGTGGTGAAAAGGCTGTAATAGCTGTTTCACGCAGGGAAGAGGCTTTTAAGCTGTTATTTGCAGGTAACACACGTTTTAACCACTATTGCTGTGTCAGTTGTCAAATAAGCTGCATTCTTCAATGTCCCACCGAGATCAACACATTTAAGTCATAAAAGCACTCTGGAGTGGATCTGCTTTCGTTTCAATGTGATTCCAGTGTCTTTGAACACAAAATGCCGTCTAAACATCAAATAAGTGCAAAACAATGCTTTTACAAGTTTAATGTGGTGAAAAGGCTGTAATAGCTGTTTCACGCAGGGAAGAGGCTTTTAAGCTGTTATTTGCAGGTAACACACGTTTTAACCACTATTGCTGTGTCAGTTGTCAAATAAGCTGCATTCTTCAATGTCCCACCGAGATCAACACATTT
Source organism: Eutrigla gurnardus (assembly GCF_963514095.1). Lineage (NCBI taxonomy): Eukaryota > Metazoa > Chordata > Actinopteri > Perciformes > Triglidae > Eutrigla > Eutrigla gurnardus. Next base: position 98,428 of record NW_028155418.1, on the reverse strand, counting down.
AAGTGATAACAGTGGATCTTCTTTCGTTTCAATGTGATTCCAGTGTCTTTGAACACAAAATGGCGTCTAAACATCAAATAAGTGCAAAACAATGCTTTTACAAGTTTAATGTGGTGAAAAGGCTGTAATAGCTGTTTCACGCAGGGAAGAGGCTTTTAAGCTGTTATTTGCAGGTAACACACGTTTTAACCACTATTGCTGTGTCAGTTGTCAAATAAGCTGCATTCTTCAATGTCCCACCGAGATCAACACATTTAAGTCATAACAGCACTCTGGAGTGGATCTGCTTTCGTTTCAATGTGATTCCAGTGTCTTTGAACACAAAATGGCGTCTGAACATCAAATAAGTGCAAAACAATGCTTTTACAAGTTTAATGTGGTGAAAAGGCTGTAATAGCTGTTTCACGCAGGGAAGAGGCTTTTAAGCTGTTATTTGCAGGTAACACACATTTTAACCACTATTGCTGTGTCAGTTGTCAAATAAGCTGCATTCTTCAATGTCCCACCGAGATCAACACATTTAAGTCATAACAGTGGATCTTCTTTCGTTTCAATGTGATTCCAGTGTCTTTGAACACAAAATGGCGTCTAAACATCAAATAAGTGCAAAACAATGCTTTTACAAGTTTAATGTGGTGAAAAGGCTGTAATAGCTGTTTCACGCAGGGAAGAGGCTTTTAAGCTGTTATTTGCAGGTAACACACGTTTTAACCACTATTGCTGTGTCAGTTGTCAAATAAGCTGCAATAAGCTGCATTCTTCAATGTCCCACCGAGATCAACACATTTAAGTCATAACAGCACTCTGGAGTGGATCTGCTTTCGTTTCAATGTGATTCCAGTGTCTTTGAACACAAAATGGCGTCTAAACATCAAATAAGTGCAAAACAATGCTTTTACAAGTTTAATGTGGTGAAAAGGCTGTAATAGCTGTTTCACGCAGGGAAGAGGCTTTTAAGCTGTTATTTGCAGGTAACACACGTTTTAACCACTATTGCTGTGTCAGTTGTCAAATAAGCTGCATTCTTCAATGTCCCACCGAGATCAACACATTTAAGTCATAACAGTGGATCTTCTTTCGTTTCAATGTGATTCCAGTGTCTTTGAACACAAAATGGCGTCTAAACATCAAATAAGTGCAAAACAATGCTTTTACAAGTTTAATGTGGTGAAAAGGCTGTAATAGCTGTTTCACGCAGGGAAGAGGCTTTTAAGCTGTTATTTGCAGGTAACACACGTTTTAACCACTATTGCTGTGTCAGTTGTCAAATAAGCTGCATTCTTCAATGTCCCACCGAGATCAACACATTTAAGTCATAACAGCACTCTGGAGTGGATCTGCTTTCGTTTCAATGTGATTCCAGTGTCTTTGAACACAAAATGGCGTCTAAGCATCAAATAAGTGCAAAACAATGCTTTTACAAGTTTAATGTGGTGAAAAGGCTGTAATAGCTGTTCACGCAGGGAAGAGGCTTTTAAGCTGTTATTTGCAGGTAACACACATTTTAACCACTATTGCTGTGTCAGTTGTCAAATAAGCTGCATTCTTCAATGTCCCACCGAGATCAACACATTTAAGTGATAACAGTGGATCTTCTTTCGTTTCAATGGGATTCCAGTGTCTTTGAACACAAAATGGCGTCTAAACATCAAATAAGTGCAAAACAATGCTTTTACAAGTTTAATGTGGTGAAAAGGCTGTAATAGCTGTTTCACGCAGGGAAGAGGCTTTTAAGCTGTTATTTGCAGGTAACACACGTTTTAACCACTATTGCTGTGTCAGTTGTCAAATAAGCTGCATTCTTCAATGTCCCACCGAGATCTACACATTTAAGTCATAACAGTGGATCTTCTTTCGTTTCAATGTGATTCCAGTGTCTTTGAACACAAAATGGCGTCTAAACATCAAATAAGTGCAAAACAATGTTTTTACAAGTTTAATGTGGTGAAAAGGCTGTAATAGCTGTTTCACGCAGGGAAAGAGGCTTTTAAGCTGTTATTTGCAGGTAACACACGTTTTAACCACTATTGCTGTGTCAGTTGTCAAATAAGCTGCATTCTTCAATGTCCCACCGAGATCAACAAATTTAAGTCATAACAGCACTCTGGAGTGGATCTGCTTTCGTTTCAATGTGATTCCAGTGTCTTTGAACACAAAATGGCGTCTAAACATCAAATAAGTGCAAAACAATGCTTTTACAAGTTTAATGTGGTGAAAAGGCTGTAATAGCTGTTCACGCAGGGAAGAGGCTTTTAAGCTGTTATTTGCAGGTAACACACATTTTAACCACTATTGCTGTGTCAGTTGTCAAATAAGCTGCATTCTTCAATGTCCCACCGAGATCAACACATTTAAGTCATAACAGTGGATCTTCTTTCGTTTCAATGTGATTCCAGTGTCTTTGAACACAAAATGGCGTCTAAACATCAAATAAGTGCAAAACAATGCTTTTACAAGTTTAATGTGGTGAAAAGGCTGTAATAGCTGTTTCACGCAGGGAAGAGGCTTTTAAGCTGTTATTTGCAGGTAACACACGTTTTAACCACTATTGCTGTGTCAGTTGTCAAATAAGCTGCATTCTTCAATGTCCCACCGAGATCTACACATTTAAGTCATAACAGTGGATCTTCTTTCGTTTCAATGTGATTCCAGTGTCTTTGAACACAAAATGGCGTCTAAACATCAAATAAGTGCAAAACAATGCTTTTACAAGTTTAATGTGGTGAAAAGGCTGTAATAGCTGTTTCACGCAGGGAAGAGGCTTTTAAGCTGTTATTTGCAGGTAACACACGTTTTAACCACTATTGCTGTGTCAGTTGTCAAATAAGCTGCATTCTTCAATGTCCCACCGAGATCAACACATTTAAGTCATAAAAGCACTCTGGAGTGGATCTGCTTTCGTTTCAATGTGATTCCAGTGTCTTTGAACACAAAATGGCGTCTAAACATCAAATAAGTGCAAAACAATGTTTTTACAAGTTTAATGTGGTGAAAAGGCTGTAATAGCTGTTTCACGCAGGGAAAGAGGCTTTTAAGCTGTTATTTGCAGGTAACACACGTTTTAACCACTATTGCTGTGTCAGTTGTCAAATAAGCTGCATTCTTCAATGTCCCACCGAGATCAACAAATTTAAGTCATAACAGCACTCTGGAGTGGATCTGCTTTCGTTTCAATGTGATTCCAGTGTCTTTGAACACAAAATGGCGTCTAAACATCAAATAAGTGCAAAACAATGCTTTTACAAGTTTAATGTGGTGAAAAGGCTGTAATAGCTGTTCACGCAGGGAAGAGGCTTTTAAGCTGTTATTTGCAGGTAACACACATTTTAACCACTATTGCTGTGTCAGTTGTCAAATAAGCTGCATTCTTCAATGTCCCACCGAGATCAACACATTTAAGTCATAACAGTGGATCTTCTTTCGTTTCAATGTGATTCCAGTGTCTTTGAACACAAAATGGCGTCTAAACATCAAATAAGTGCAAAACAATGCTTTTACAAGTTTAATGTGGTGAAAAGGCTGTAATAGCTGTTTCACGCAGGGAAGAGGCTTTTAAGCTGTTATTTGCAGGTAACACACGTTTTAACCACTATTGCTGTGTCAGTTGTCAAATAAGCTGCATTCTTCAATGTCCCACCGAGATCAACACATTTAAGTCATAAAAGCACTCTGGAGTGGATCTGCTTTCGTTTCAATGTGATTCCAGTGTCTTTGAACACAAAATGGCGTCTAAACATCAAATAAGTGCAAAACAATGTTTTTACAAGTTTAATGTGGTGAAAAGGCTGTAATAGCTGTTTCACGCAGGGAAAGAGGCTTTTAAGCTGTTATTTGCAGGTAACACACGTTTTAACCACTATTGCTGTGTCAGTTGTCAAATAAGCTGCATTCTTCAATGTCCCACCGAGATCAACAAATTTAAGTCATAACAGCACTCTGGAGTGGATCTGCTTTCGTTTCAATGTGATTCCAGTGTCTTTGAACACAAAATGGCGTCTAAACATCAAATAAGTGCAAAACAATGCTTTTACAAGTTTAATGTGGTGAAAAGGCTGTAATAGCTGTTCACGCAGGGAAGAGGCTTTTAAGCTGTTATTTGCAGGTAACACACATTTTAACCACTATTGCTGTGTCAGTTGTCAAATAAGCTGCATTCTTCAATGTCCCACCGAGATCAACACATTTAAGTCATAACAGTGGATCTTCTTTCGTTTCAATGTGATTCCAGTGTCTTTGAACACAAAATGGCGTCTAAACATCAAATAAGTGCAAAACAATGCTTTTACAAGTTTAATGTGGTGAAAAGGCTGTAATAGCTGTTTCACGCAGTGAAGAGGCTTTTAAGCTGTTATTTGCAGGTAACACACGTTTTAACCACTATTGCTGTGTCAGTTGTCAAATAAGCTGCATTCTTCAATGTCCCACCGAGATCAACACATTTAAGTCTAAAAGCACTCTGGAGTGGATCTGCTTTCGTTTCAATGTGATTCCAGTGTCTTTGAACACAAAATGGCGTCTAAACATCAAATAAGTGCAAAACAATGCTTTTACAAGTTTAATGTGGTGAAAAGGCTGTAGTAGCTGTTCACGCAGGGAAGAGGCTTTTAAGCTGTTATTTGCAGGTAACACACATTTTAACCACTATTGCTGTGTCAGTTGTCAAATAAGCTGCATTCTTCAATGTCCCACCGAGATCAACACATTTAAGTCATAACAGTGGATCTTCCTTCGTTTCAATGTGATTCCAGTGTCTTTGAACACAAAATGGCGTCTGAACATCAAATAAGTGCAAAACAATGCTTTTACAAGTTTAATGTGGTGAAAAGGCTGTAATAGCTGTTTCACGCAGGGAAGAGGCTTTTAAGCTGTTATTTGTAGGTAACACACGTTTTAACCACTATTGCTGTGTCAGTTGTCAAATAAGCTGCATTCTTCAATGTCCCACCGAGATCAACACATTTAAGTCATAACAGTGGATCTTCCTTCGTTTCAATGTGATTCCAGTGTCTTTGAACACAAAATGGCGTCTGAACATCAAATAAGTGCAAAACAATGCTTTTACAAGTTTAATGTGGTGAAAAGGCTGTAATAGCTGTTTCACGCAGGGAAGAGGCTTTTAAGCTGTTATTTGTAGGTAACACACGTTTTAACCACTATTGCTGTGTCAGTTGTCAAATAAGCTGCATTCTTCAATGTCCCACCGAGATCAACACATTTAAGTCATAACAGCACTCTGGAGTGGATCTGCTTTCGTTTCAATGTGATTCCAGTGTCTTTGAACACAAAATGGCGTCTGAACATCAAATAAGTGCAAAACAATGCTTTTACAAGTTTAATGTGGTGAAAAGGCTGTAATAGCTGTTCACGCAGGGAAGAGGCTTTTAAGCTGTTATTTGCAGGTAACACACATTTTAACCACTATTGCTGTGTCAGTTGTCAAATAAGCTGCATTCTTCAATGTCCCACCGAGATCAACACATTTAAGTCATAACAGTGGATCTTCTTTCGTTTCAATGTGATTCCAGTGTCTTTGAACACAAAATGGCGTCTAAACATCAAATAAGTGCAAAACAATGCTTTTACAAGTTTAATGTGGTGAAAAGGCTGTAATAGCTGTTTCACGCAGGGAAGAGGCTTTTAAGCTGTTATTTGCAGGTAACACACGTTTTAACCACTATTGCTGTGTCAGTTGTCAAATAAGCTGCATTCTTCAATGTCCCACCGAGATCAACACATTTAAGTCATAACAGCACTCTGGAGTGGATCTGCTTTCGTTTCAATGTGATTCCAGTGTCTTTGAACACAAAATGGCGTCTAAACATCAAATAAGTGCAAAACAATGCTTTTACAAGTTTAATGTGGTGAAAAGGCTGTAATAGCTGTTTCACGCAGGGAAGAGGCTTTTAAGCTGTTATTTGCAGGTAACACACGTTTTAACCACTATTGCTGTGTCAGTTGTCAAATAAGCTGCATTCTTCAATGTCCCACCAAGATCAACACATTTAAGTCATAACAGCACTCTGGAGTGGATCTGCTTTCGTTTCAATGTTATTCCAGTGTCTTTGAACACAAAATGGCGTCTAAACATCAAATAAGTGCAAAACAATGTTTTTACAAGTTTAATGTGGTGAAAAGGCTGTAATAGCTGTTTCACGCAGGGAAAGAGGCTTTTAAGCTGTTATTTGCAGGTAACACACGTTTTAACCACTATTGCTGTGTCAGTTGTCAAATAAGCTGCATTCTTCAATGTCCCACCGAGATCAACAAATTTAAGTCATAACAGCACTCTGGAGTGGATCTGCTTTCGTTTCAATGTGATTCCAGTGTCTTTGAACACAAAATGGCGTCTAAACATCAAATAAGTGCAAAACAATGCTTTTACAAGTTTAATGTGGTGAAAAGGCTGTAATAGCTGTTCACGCAGGGAAGAGGCTTTTAAGCTGTTATTTGCAGGTAACACACATTTTAACCACTATTGCTGTGTCAGTTGTCAAATAAGCTGCATTCTTCAATGTCCCACCGAGATCAACACATTTAAGTCATAACAGTGGATCTTCCTTCGTTTCAATGTGATTCCAGTGTCTTTGAACACAAAATGGCGTCTGAACATCAAATAAGTGCAAAACAATGCTTTTACAAGTTTAATGTGGTGAAAAGGCTGTAATAGCTGTTTCACGCAGGGAAGAGGCTTTTAAGCTGTTATTTGCAGGTAACACACGTTTTAACCACTATTGCTGTGTCAGTTGTCAAATAAGCTGCATTCTTCAATGTCCCACCGAGATCAACACATTTAAGTCATAACAGCACTCTGGAGTGGATCTGCTTTCGTTTCAATGTGATTCCAGTGTCTTTGAACACAAAATGGCGTCTAAACATCAAATAAGTGCAAAACAATGCTTTTACAAGTTTAATGTGGTGAAAAGGCTGTAATAGCTGTTTCACGCAGGGAAGAGGCTTTTAAGCTGTTATTTGCAGGTAACACACATTTTAACCACTATTGCTGTGTCAGTTGTCAAATAAGCTGCATTCTTCAATGTCCCATCGAGATCAACACATTTAAGTCATAACAGTGGATCTTCTTTCGTTTCAATGTGATTCCAGTGTCTTTGAACACAAAATGGCGTCTAAACATCAAATAAGTGCAAAACAATGCTTTTACAAGTTTAATGTGGTGAAAAGGCTGTAATAGCTGTTTCACGCAGGGAAGAGGCTTTTAAGCTGTTATTTGCAGGTAACACACGTTTTAACCACTATTGCTGTGTCAGTTGTCAATAAGCTGCATTCTTCAATGTCCCACCAAGATCAACACATTTAAGTCATAACAGTGGATCTTCTTTCGTTTCAATGTGATTCCAGTGTCTTTGAACACAAAATGGCGTCTAAACATCAAATAAGTGCAAAACAATGCTTTTACAAGTTTAATGTGGTGAAAAGGCTGTAATAGCTGTTTCACGCAGGGAAGAGGCTTTTAAGCTGTTATTTGCAGGTAACACACGTTTTAACCACTATTGCTGTGTCAGTTGTCAAATAAGCTGCATTCTTCAATGTCCCACCGAGATCAACACATTTAAGTCATAACAGTGGATCTTCTTTCGTTTCAATGTGATTCCAGTGTCTTTGAACACAAAATGGCGTCTAAACATCAAATAAGTGCAAAACAATGCTTTTACAAGTTTAATGTGGTGAAAAGGCTGTAATAGCTGTTTCACGCAGGGAAGAGGCTTTTAAGCTGTTATTTGCAGGTAACACACGTTTTAACCACTATTGCTGTGTCAGTTGTCAAATAAGCTGCATTCTTCAATGTCCCACCGAGATCAACACATTTAAGTCATAACAGCACTCTGGAGTGGATCTTCTTTCGTGGATCTTCTTTCGTTTCAATGTGATTCCAGTGTCTTTGAACACAAAATGGCGTCTAAACATCAAATAAGTGCAAAACAATGCTTTTACAAGTTTAATGTGGTGAAAAGGCTGTAATAGCTGTTTCACGCAGGGAAGAGGCTTTTAAGCTGTTATTTGCAGGTAACACACATTTTAACCACTATTGCTGTGTCAGTTGTCAAATAAGCTGCATTCTTCAATGTCCCATCGAGATCAACACATTTAAGTCATAACAGTGGATCTTCTTTCGTTTCAATGTGATTCCAGTGTCTTTGAACACAAAATGGCGTCTAAACATCAAATAAGTGCAAAACAATGCTTTTACAAGTTTAATGTGGTGAAAAGGCTGTAATAGCTGTTTCACGCAGGGAAGAGGCTTTTAAGCTGTTATTTGCAGGTAACACACGTTTTAACCACTATTGCTGTGTCAGTTGTCAAATAAGCTGCATTCTTCAATGTCCCACCAAGATCAACACATTTAAGTCATAACAGTGGATCTTCTTTCGTTTCAATGTGATTCCAGTGTCTTTGAACACAAAATGGCGTCTAAACATCAAATAAGTGCAAAACAATGCTTTTACAAGTTTAATGTGGTGAAAAGGCTGTAATAGCTGTTTCACGCAGGGAAGAGGCTTTTAAGCTGTTATTTGCAGGTAACACACGTTTTAACCACTATTGCTGTGTCAGTTGTCAAATAAGCTGCATTCTTCAATGTCCCACCGAGATCAACACATTTAAGTCATAAAAGCACTCTGGAGTGGATCTGCTTTCGTTTCAATGTGATTCCAGTGTCTTTGAACACAAAATGGCGTGTAAACATCAAATAAGTGCAAAACAATGCTTTTACAAGTTTAATGTGGTGAAAAGGCTGTAATAGCTGTTCACGCAGGGAAGAGGCTTTTAAGCTGTTATTTGCAGGTAACACACATTTTAACCACTATTGCTGTGTCAGTTGTCAAATAAGCTGCATTCTTCAATGTCCCACCGAGATCAACACATTTAAGTCATAACAGTGGATCTTCTTTCGTTTCAATGTGATTCCAGTGTCTTTGAACACAAAATGGCGTCTAAACATCAAATAAGTGCAAAACAATGCTTTTACAAGTTTAATGTGGTGAAAAGGCTGTAATAGCTGTTTCACGCAGGGAAGAGGCTTTTAAGCTGTTATTTGCAGGTAACACACGTTTTAACCACTATTGCTGTGTCAGTTGTCAAATAAGCTGCATTCTTCAATGTCCCACCGAGATCAACACATTTAAGTCATAACAGCACTCTGGAGTGGATCTTCTTTCGTTTCAATGTGATTCCAGTGTCTTTGAACACAAAATGGCGTCTAAACATCAAATAAGTGCAAAACAATGCTTTTACAAGTTTAATGTGGTGAAAAGGCTGTAATAGCTGTTTCACGCAGGGAAGAGGCTTTTAAGCTGTTATTTGCAGGTAACACACGTTTTAACCACTATTGCTGTGTCAGTTGTCAAATAAGCTGCATTCTTCAATGTCCCACCGAGATCAACACATTTAAGTCATAACAGCACTCTGGAGTGGATCTGCTTTCGTTTCAATGTGATTCCAGTGTCTTTGAACACAAAATGGCGTCTAAACATCAAATAAGTGCAAAACAATGCTTTTACAAGTTTAATGTGGTGAAAAGGCTGTAATAGCTGTTTCACGCAGGGAAGAGGCTTTTAAGCTGTTATTTGCAGGTAACACACATTTTAACCACTATTGCTGTGTCAGTTGTCAAATAAGCTGCATTCTTCAATGTCCCACCGAGATCAACACATTTAAGTCATAACAGTGGATCTTCTTTCGTTTGAATGTGATTCCAGTGTCTTTGAACACAAAATGGCGTCTAAACATCAAATAAGTGCAAAACAATGCTTTTACAAGTTTAATGTGGTGAAAAGGCTGTAATAGCTGTTTCACGCAGGGAAGAGGCTTTTAAGCTGTTATTTGCAGGTAACACACATTTTAACCACTATTGCTGTGTCAGTTGTCAAATAAGCTGCATTCTTCAATGTCCCACCGAGATCAACACATTTAAGTCATAACAGTGGATCTTCTTTCGTTTCAATGTGATTCCAGTGTCTTTGAACACAAAATGGCGTCTAAACATCAAATAAGTGCAAAACAATGCTTTTACAAGTTTAATGTGGTGAAAAGGCTGTAATAGCTGTTTCACGCAGGGAAGAGGCTTTTAAGCTGTTATTTGCAGGTAACACACGTTTTAACCACTATTGCTGTGTCAGTTGTCAAATAAGCTGCATTCTTCAATGTCCCACCGAGATCAACACATTTAAGTCATAACAGTGGATCTTCTTTCGTGTCAATGTGATTCCAGTGTCTTTGAACACAAAATGGCGTCTAAACATCAAATAAGTGCAAAACAATGCTTTTACGCAAAACAATGCTTTTACAAGTTTAATGTGGTGAAAAGGCTGTAATAGCTGTTTCACGCAGGGAAGAGGCTTTTAAGCTGTTATTTGCAGGTAACACACGTTTTAACCACTATTGCAGTGTCAGTTGTCAAATAAGCTGCATTCTTCAATGTCCCACCGAGATCAACACATTTAAGTCATAAAAGCACTCTGGAGTGGATCTGCTTTCGTTTCAATGTGATTCCAGTGTCTTTGAACACAAAATGGCGTCTAAACATCAAATAAGTGCAAAACAATGCTTTTACAAGTTTAATGTGGTGAAAAGGCTGTAATAGCTGTTCACGCAGGGAAGAGGCTTTTAGGCTGTTATTTGCAGGTAACACACGTTTTAACCACTATTGCTGTGTCAGTTGTCAAATAAGCTGCATTCTTCAATGTCCCACCGAGATCAACACATTTAAGTCATAACAGTGGAACTTCTTTCGTTTCAATGTGATTCCAGTGTCTTTGAACACAAAATGGCGTCTAAACATCAAATAAGTGCAAAACAATGCTTTTACAAGTTTAATGTGGTGAAAAGGCTGTAATAGCTGTTCACGCAGGGAAGAGGCTTTTAGGCTGTTATTTGCAGGTAACACACGTTTTAATCACTATTGCTGTGTCAGTTGTCAAATAAGCTGCATTCTTCAATGTCCCACCGAGATCAACACATTTAAGTCATAACAGCACTCTGGAGTGGATCTGCTTTCGTTTCAATGTGATTCCAGTGTCTTTGAACACAAAATGGCGTCTAAACATCAAATAAGTGCAAAACAATGCTTTTACAAGTTTAATGTGGTGAAAAGGCTGTAATAGCTGTTCACGCAGGGAAGAGGCTTTTAAGCTGTTATTTGCAGGTAACACACATTTTAACCACTATTGCTGTGTCAGTTGTCAAATAAGCTGCATTCTTCAATGTCCCACCGAGATCAACACATTTAAGTCATAACGGTGGATCTTCTTTCGTTTCAATGTGATTCCAGTGTCTTTGAACACAAAATGGCGTCTAAACATCAAATAAGTGCAAAACAATGCTTTTACAAGTTTAATGTGGTGAAAAGGCTGTAATAGCTGTTTCACGCAGGGAAGAGGCTTTTAAGCTGTTATTTGCAGGTAACACACGTTTTAACCACTATTGCTGTGTCAGTTGTCAAATAAGCTGCATTCTTCAATGTCCCACCGAGATCAACACATTTAAGTCATAACAGCACTCTGGAGTGGATCTGTTTTCGTTTCAATGTGATTCCAGTGTCTTTGAACACAAAATGGCGTCTGAACATCAAATAAGTGCAAAACAATGCTTTTACAAGTTTAATGTGGTGAAAAGGCTGTAATAGCTGTTTCACGCAGGGAAGAGGCTTTTAAGCTGTTATTTGCAGGTAACACACGTTTTAACCACTATTGCTGTGTCAGTTGTCAAATAAGCTGCATTCTTCAATGTCCCACCGAGATCAACACATTTAAGTCATAACAGCACTCTGGAGTGGATCTGCTTTCGTTTCAATGTGATTCCAGTGTCTTTGAACACAAAATGGCGTCTGAACATCAAATAAGTGCAAAACAATGCTTTTACAAGTTTAATGTGGTGAAAAGGCTGTAATAGCTGTTCACGCAGGGAAGAGGCTTTTAGGCTGTTATTTGCAGGTAACACACGTTTTAACCACTATTGCTGTGTCAGTTGTCAAATAAGCTGCATTCTTCAATGTCCCACCGAGATCAACACATTTAAGTCATAACAGCACTCTGGAGTGGATCTGCTTTCGTTTCAATGTGATTCCAGTGTCTTTGAACACAAAATGGCGTGTAAACATCAAATAAGTGCAAAACAATGCTTTTACAAGTTTAATGTGGTGAAAAGGCTGTAATAGCTGTTCACGCAGGGAAGAGGCTTTTAAGCTGTTATTTGCAGGTAACACACATTTTAACCACTATTGCTGTGTCAGTTGTCAAATAAGCTGCATTCTTCAATGTCCCACCGAGATCAACACATTTAAGTCATAACAGTGGATCTTCTTTCGTTTCAATGTGATTCCAGTGTCTTTGAACACAAAATGGCGTCTAAACATCAAATAAGTGCAAAACAATGCTTTTACAAGTTTAATGTGGTGAAAAGGCTGTAATAGCTGTTTCACGCAGGGAAGAGGCTTTTAAGCTGTTATTTGCAGGTAACACACGTTTTAACCACTATTGCAGTGTCAGTTGTCAAATAAGCTGCATTCTTCAATGTCCCACCGAGATCAACACATTTAAGTCATAAAAGCACTCTGGAGTGGATCTGCTTTCGTTTCAATGTGATTCCAGTGTCTTTGAACACAAAATGGCGTCTAAACATCAAATAAGTGCAAAACAATGCTTTTACAAGTTTAATGTGGTGAAAAGGCTGTAATAGCTGTTCACGCAGGGAAGAGGCTTTTAGGCTGTTATTTGCAGGTAACACACGTTTTAACCACTTATGCTGTGTCAGTTGTCAAATAAGCTGCATTCTTCAATGTCCCACCGAGATCAACACATTTAAGTCATAACAGCACTCTGGAGTGGATCTGCTTTCGTTTCAATGTGATTCCAGTGTCTTTGAACACAAAATGGCGTCTAAACATCAAATAAGTGCAAAACAATGCTTTTACAAGTTTAATGTGGTGAAAAGGCTGTAATAGCTGTTCACGCAGGGAAGAGGCTTTTAAGCTGTTATTTGCAGGTAACACACATTTTAACCACTATTGCTGTGTCAGTTGTCAAATAAGCTGCATTCTTCAATGTCCCACCGAGATCAACACATTTAAGTCATAACAGTGGATCTTCTTTCGTTTCAATGTGATTCCAGTGTCTTTGAACACAAAATGGCGTCTAAACATCAAATAAGTGCAAAACAATGCTTTTACAAGTTTAATGTGGTGAAAAGGCTGTAATAGCTGTTTCACGCAGGGAAGAGGCTTTTAAGCTGTTATTTGCAGGTAACACACGTTTTAACCACTATTGCTGTGTCAGTTGTCAAATAAGCTGCATTCTTCAATGTCCCACCGAGATCAACACATTTAAGTCATAAAAGCACTCTGGAGTGGATCTGCTTTCGTTTCAATGTGATTCCAGTGTCTTTGAACACAAAATGGCGTCTGAACATCAAATAAGTGCAAAACAATGCTTTTACAAGTTTAATGTGGTGAAAAGGCTGTAATAGCTGTTTCACGCAGGGAAGAGGCTTTTAAGCTGTTATTTGCAGGTAACACACGTTTTAACCACTATTGCTGTGTCAGTTGTCAAATAAGCTGCATTCTTCAATGTCCCACCGAGATCAACACATTTAAGTCATAACAGCACTCTGGAGTGGATCTGCTTTCGTTTCAATGTGATTCCAGTGTCTTTGAACACAAAATGGCGTCTAAACATCAAATAAGTGCAAAACAATGCTTTTACAAGTTTAATGTGGTGAAAAGGCTGTAATAGCTGTTCACGCAGGGAAGAGGCTTTTAAGCTGTTATTTGCAGGTAACACACATTTTAACCACTATTGCTGTGTCAGTTGTCAAATAAGCTGCATTCTTCAATGTCCCACCGAGATCAACACATTTAAGTCATAACAGCACTCTGGAGTGGATCTGCTTTCGTTTCAATGTGATTCCAGTGTCTTTGAACACAAAATGGCGTCTGAACATCAAATAAGTGCAAAACAATGCTTTTACAAGTTTAATGTGGTGAAAAGGCTGTAATAGCTGTTTCACGCAGGGAAGAGGCTTTTAAGCTGTTATTTGCAGGTAACACACATTTTAACCACTATTGCTGTGTCAGTTGTCAAATAAGCTGCATTCTTCAATGTCCCACCGAGATCAACACATTTAAGTCATAACAGTGGATCTTCTTTCGTTTCAATGTGATTCCAGTGTCTTTGAACACAAAATGGCGTCTGAACATCAAATAAGTGCAAAACAATGCTTTTACAAGTTTAATGTGGTGAAAAGGCTGTAATAGCTGTTTCACGCAGGGAAGAGGCTTTTAAGCTGTTATTTGCAGGTAACACACGTTTTAACCACTATTGCTGTGTCAGTTGTCAAATAAGCTGCATTCTTCAATGTCCCACCGAGATCAACACATTTAAGTCATAACAGCACTCTGGAGTGGATCTGCTTTCGTTTCAATGTGATTCCAGTGTCTTTGAACACAAAATGGCGTCTAAACATCAAATAAGTGCAAAACAATGCTTTTACAAGTTTAATGTGGTGAAAAGGCTGTAATAGCTGTTCACGCAGGGAAGAGGCTTTTAAGCTGTTATTTGCAGGTAACACACATTTTAACCACTATTGCTGTGTCAGTTGTCAAATAAGCTGCATTCTTCAATGTCCCACCGAGATCAACACATTTAAGTCATAACAGCACTCTGGAGTGGATCTGCTTTCGTTTCAATGTGATTCCAGTGTCTTTGAACACAAAATGGCGTCTGAACATCAAATAAGTGCAAAACAATGCTTTTACAAGTTTAATGTGGTGAAAAGGCTGTAATAGCTGTTTCACGCAGGGAAGAGGCTTTTAAGCTGTTATTTGCAGGTAACACACATTTTAACCACTATTGCTGTGTCAGTTGTCAAATAAGCTGCATTCTTCAATGTCCCACCGAGATCAACACATTTAAGTCATAACAGCACTCTGGAGTGGATCTGCTTTCGTTTCAATGTGATTCCAGTGTCTTTGAACACAAAATGGCGTCTGAACATCAAATAAGTGCAAAACAATGCTTTTACAAGTTTAATGTGGTGAAAAGGCTGTAATAGCTGTTTCACGCAGGGAAGAGGCTTTTAAGCTGTTATTTGCAGGTAACACACATTTTAACCACTATTGCTGTGTCAGTTGTCAAATAAGCTGCATTCTTCAATGTCCCACCGAGATCAACACATTTAAGTCATAACAGTGGATCTTCTTTCGTTTCAATGTGATTCCAGTGTCTTTGAACACAAAATGGCGTCTGAACATCAAATAAGTGCAAAACAATGCTTTTACAAGTTTAATGTGGTGAAAAGGCTGTAATAGCTGTTTCACGCAGGGAAGAGGCTTTTAAGCTGTTATTTGCAGGTAACACACATTTTAACCACTATTGCTGTGTCAGTTGTCAAATAAGCTGCATTCTTCAATGTCCCACCGAGATCAACACATTTAAGTCATAACAGTGGATCTTCTTTCGTTTCAATGTGATTCCAGTGTCTTTGAACACAAAATGGCGTCTGAACATCAAATAAGTGCAAAACAATGCTTTTACAAGTTTAATGTGGTGAAAAGGCTGTAATAGCTGTTTCACGCAGGGAAGAGGCTTTTAAGCTGTTATTTGCAGGTAACACACGTTTTAACCACTATTGCTGTGTCAGTTGTCAAATAAGCTGCATTCTTCAATGTCCCACCGAGATCAACACATTTAAGTCATAACAGCACTCTGGAGTGGATCTGCTTTCGTTTCAATGTGATTCCAGTGTCTTTGAACACAAAATGGCGTCTAAACATCAAATAAGTGCAAAACAATGCTTTTACAAGTTTAATGTGGTGAAAAGGCTGTAATAGCTGTTCACGCAGGGAAGAGGCTTTTAAGCTGTTATTTGCAGGTAACACACATTTTAACCACTATTGCTGTGTCAGTTGTCAAATAAGCTGCATTCTTCAATGTCCCACCGAGATCAACACATTTAAGTCATAACAGCACTCTGGAGTGGATCTGCTTTCGTTTCAATGTGATTCCAGTGTCTTTGAACACAAAATGGCGTCTGAACATCAAATAAGTGCAAAACAATGCTTTTACAAGTTTAATGTGGTGAAAAGGCTGTAATAGCTGTTTCACGCAGGGAAGAGGCTTTTAAGCTGTTATTTGCAGGTAACACACATTTTAACCACTATTGCTGTGTCAGTTGTCAAATAAGCTGCATTCTTCAATGTCCCACCGAGATCAACACATTTAAGTCATAACAGCACTCTGGAGTGGATCTGCTTTCGTTTCAATGTGATTCCAGTGTCTTTGAACACAAAATGGCGTCTGAACATCAAATAAGTGCAAAACAATGCTTTTACAAGTTTAATGTGGTGAAAAGGCTGTAATAGCTGTTTCACGCAGGGAAGAGGCTTTTAAGCTGTTATTTGCAGGTAACACACATTTTAACCACTATTGCTGTGTCAGTTGTCAAATAAGCTGCATTCTTCAATGTCCCACCGAGATCAACACATTTAAGTCATAACAGTGGATCTTCTTTCGTTTCAATGTGATTCCAGTGTCTTTGAACACAAAATGGCGTCTGAACATCAAATAAGTGCAAAACAATGCTTTTACAAGTTTAATGTGGTGAAAAGGCTGTAATAGCTGTTTCACGCAGGGAAGAGGCTTTTAAGCTGTTATTTGCAGGTAACACACGTTTTAACCACTATTGCTGTGTCAGTTGTCAAATAAGCTGCATTCTTCAATGTCCCACCGAGATCAACACATTTAAGTCATAACAGCACTCTGGAGTGGATCTGCTTTCGTTTCAATGTGATTCCAGTGTCTTTGAACACAAAATGGCGTCTAAACATCAAATAAGTGCAAAACAATGCTTTTACAAGTTTAATGTGGTGAAAAGGCTGTAATAGCTGTTCACTGCAGGGAAGAGGCTTTTAAGCTGTTATTTGCAGGTAACACACATTTTAACCACTATTGCTGTGTCAGTTGTCAAATAAGCTGCATTCTTCAATGTCCCACCGAGATCAACACATTTAAGTCATAACAGCACTCTGGAGTGGATCTGCTTTCGTTTCAATGTGATTCCAGTGTCTTTGAACACAAAATGGCGTCTGAACATCAAATAAGTGCAAAACAATGCTTTTACAAGTTTAATGTGGTGAAAAGGCTGTAATAGCTGTTTCACGCAGGGAAGAGGCTTTTAAGCTGTTATTTGCAGGTAACACACATTTTAACCACTATTGCTGTGTCAGTTGTCAAATAAGCTGCATTCTTCAATGTCCCACCGAGATCAACACATTTAAGTCATAACAGTGGATCTTCTTTCGTTTCAATGTGATTCCAGTGTCTTTGAACACAAAATGGCGTCTGAACATCAAATAAGTGCAAAACAATGCTTTTACAAGTTTAATGTGGTGAAAAGGCTGTAATAGCTGTTTCACGCAGGGAAGAGGCTTTTAAGCTGTTATTTGCAGGTAACACACGTTTTAACCACTATTGCTGTGTCAGTTGTCAAATAAGCTGCATTCTTCAATGTCCCACCGAGATCAACACATTTAAGTCATAAAAGCACTCTGGAGTGGATCTGCTTTCGTTTCAATGTGATTCCAGTGTCTTTGAACACAAAAT
The DNA here is from genome assembly GCF_963514095.1 of Eutrigla gurnardus. Lineage (NCBI taxonomy): Eukaryota > Metazoa > Chordata > Actinopteri > Perciformes > Triglidae > Eutrigla > Eutrigla gurnardus. Next base: position 80,819 of record NW_028155418.1, on the reverse strand, counting down.
GGCGTCTGAACATCAAATAAGTGCAAAACAATGCTTTTACAAGTTTAATGTGGTGAAAAGGCTGTAATAGCTGTTTCACGCAGGGAAGAGGCTTTTAAGCTGTTATTTGCAGGTAACACACGTTTTAACCACTATTGCTGTGTCAGTTGTCAAATAAGCTGCATTCTTCAATGTCCCACCGAGATCAACACATTTAAGTCATAACAGCACTCTGGAGTGGATCTGCTTTCGTTTCAATGTGATTCCAGTGTCTTTGAACACAAAATGGCGTCTAAACATCAAATAAGTGCAAAACAATGCTTTTACAAGTTTAATGTGGTGAAAAGGCTGTAATAGCTGTTCACGCAGGGAAGAGGCTTTTAAGCTGTTATTTGCAGGTAACACACATTTTAACCACTATTGCTGTGTCAGTTGTCAAATAAGCTGCATTCTTCAATGTCCCACCGAGATCAACACATTTAAGTCATAACAGCACTCTGGAGTGGATCTGCTTTCGTTTCAATGTGATTCCAGTGTCTTTGAACACAAAATGGCGTCTAAACATCAAATAAGTGCAAAACAATGCTTTTACAAGTTTAATGTGGTGAAAAGGCTGTAATAGCTGTTCACGCAGGGAAGAGGCTTTTAAGGTGTTATTTGCAGGTAACACACATTTTAACCACTATTGCTGTGTCAGTTGTCAAATAAGCTGCATTCTTCAATGTCCCACCGAGATCAACACATTTAAGTCATAACAGTGGATCTTCTTTCGTTTCAATGTGATTCCAGTGTCTTTGAACACAAAATGGCGTCTGAACATCAAATAAGTGCAAAACAATGCTTTTACAAGTTTAATGTGGTGAAAAGGCTGTAATAGCTGTTTCACGCAGGAAAGGCTGTAATAGCTGTTTCACGCAGGGAAGAGGCTTTTAAGCTGTTATTTGCAGGTAACACACGTTTTAACCACTATTGCTGTGTCAGTTGTCAAATAAGCTGCATTCTTCAATGTCCCACCGAGATCAACACATTTAAGTCATAAAAGCACTCTGGAGTGGATCTGCTTTCGTTTCAATGTGATTCCAGTGTCTTTGAACACAAAATGGCGTCTAAACATCAAATAAGTGCAAAACAATGCTTTTACAAGTTTAATGTGGTGAAAAGGCTGTAATAGCTGTTTCACGCAGGGAAGAGGCTTTTAAGCTGTTATTTGCAGGTAACACACGTTTTAACCACTATTGCAGTGTCAGTTGTCAAATAAGCTGCATTCTTCAATGTCCCACCGAGATCAACACATTTAAGTCATAAAAGCACTCTGGAGTGGATCTGCTTTCGTTTCAATGTGATACCAGTGTCTTTGAACACAAAATGGCGTCTAAACATCAAATAAGTGCAAAACAATGCTTTTACAAGTTTAATGTGGTGAAAAGGCTGTAATAGCTGTTTCACGCAGGGAAGAGGCTTTTAAGCTGTTATTTGCAGGTAACACACGTTTTAACCACTATTGCTGTGTCAGTTGTCAAATAAGCTGCATTCTTCAATGTCCCACCGAGATCAACACATTTAAGTCATAACAGCACTCTGGAGTGGATCTGCTTTCGTTTCAATGTGATTCCAGTGTCTTTGAACACAAAATGGCGTGCTAAACATCAAATAAGTGCAAAACAATGCTTTTACAAGTTTAATGTGGTGAAAAGGCTGTAATAGCTGTTCACGCAGGGAAGAGGCTTTTAAGCTGTTATTTGCAGGTAACACACGTTTTAACCACTATTGCTGTGTCAGTTGTCAAATAAGCTGCATTCTTCAATGTCCCACCGAGATCAACACATTTAAGTCATAACAGCACTCTGGAGTGGATCTGCTTTCGTTTCAATGTGATTCCAGTGTCTTTGAACACAAAATGGCGTCTAAACATCAAATAAGTGCAAAACAATGCTTTTACAAGTTTAATGTGGTGAAAAGGCTGTAATAGCTGTTCACGCAGGGAAGAGGCTTTTAAGCTGTTATTTGCAGGTAACACACATTTTAACCACTATTGCTGTGTCAGTTGTCAAATAAGCTGCATTCTTCAATGTCCACCGAGATCAACACATTTAAGTCATAACAGTGGATCTTCTTTCGTTTCAATGTGATTCCAGTGTCCTTTGAACACAAAATGGCGTCTAAACATCAAATAAGTGCAAAACAATGCTTTTACAAGTTTAATGTGGTGAAAAGGCTGTAATAGCTGTTTCACGCAGGGAAGAGGCTTTTAAGCTGTTATTTGCAGGTAACACACGTTTTAACCACTATTGCTGTGTCAGTTGTCAAATAAGCTGCATTCTTCAATGTCCCACCGAGATCAACACATTTAAGTCATAACAGCACTCTGGAGTGGAACTGCTTTCGTTTCAATGTGATTCCAGTGTTTTTGAACACAAAATGGCGTCTAAACATCAAATAAGTGCAAAACAATGCTTTTACAAGTTTAATGTGGTGAAAAGGCTGTAATAGCTGTTCACGCAGGGAAGAGGCTTTTAAGCTGTTATTTGCAGGTAACACACATTTTAACCACTATTGCTGTGTCAGTTGTCAAATAAGCTGCATTCTTCAATGTCCCACCGAGATCAACACATTTAAGTCATAACAGCACTCTGGAGTGGATCTGCTTTCGTTTCAATGTGATTCCAGTGTCTTTGAACACAAAATGGCGTCTAAACATCAAATAAGTGCAAAACAATGCTTTTACAAGTTTAATGTGGTGAAAAGGCTGTAATAGCTGTTTCACGCAGGGAAGAGGCTTTTAAGCTGTTATTTGCAGGTAACACACGTTTTAACCACTATTGCTGTGTCAGTTGTCAAATAAGCTGCATTCTTCAATGTCCCACCGAGATCAACACATTTAAGTCATAACAGCACTCTGGAGTGGATCTACTTTCGTTTCAATGTGATTCCAGTGTCTTTGAACACAAAATGGCGTCTAAACATCAAATAAGTGCAAAACAATGCTTTTACAAGTTTAATGTCGTGAAAAGGCTGTAATAGCTGTTTCACGCAGGGAAGAGGCTTTTAAGCTGTTATTTGCAGGTAACACACGTTTTAACCACTATTGCAGTGTCAGTTGTCAAATAAGCTGCATTCTTCAATGTCCCACCGAGATCAACACATTTAAGTCATAACAGCACTCTGGAGTGGATCTACTTTCGTTTCAATGTGATTCCAGTGTCTTTGAACACAAAATGGCGTCTAAACATCAAATAAGTGCAAAACAATGCTTTTACAAGTTTAATGTGGTGAAAAGGCTGTAATAGCTGTTTCACGCAGGGAAGAGGCTTTTAAGCTGTTATTTGCAGGTAACACACGTTTTAACCACTATTGCAGTGTCAGTTGTCAAATAAGCTGCATTCTTCAATGTCCCACCGAGATCAACACATTTAAGTCATAAAAGCACTCTGGAGTGGATCTGCTTTCGTTTCAATGTGATTCCAGTGTCTTTGAACACAAAATGGCGTCTAAACATCAAATAAGTGCAAAACAATGCTTTTACAAGTTTAATGTGGTGAAAAGGCTGTAATAGCTGTTTCACGCAGGGAAGAGGCTTTTAAGCTGTTATTTGCAGGTAACACACGTTTTAACCACTATTGCTGTGTCAGTTGTCAAATAAGCTGCATTCTTCAATGTCCCACCGAGATCAACACATTTAAGTCATAACAGTGGATCTTCTTTCGTTTCAATGTGCTTCCAGTGTCTTTGAACACAAAATGGCGTCTAAACATCAAATAAGTGCAAAACAATGCTTTTACAAGTTTAATGTGGTGAAAAGGCTGTAATAGCTGTTTCACGCAGGGAAGAGGCTTTTAAGCTGTTATTTGCAGGTAACACACGTTTTAACCACTATTGCTGTGTCAGTTGTCAAATAAGCTGCATTCTTCAATGTCCCACCGAGATCAACACATTTAAGTCATAACAGCACTCTGGAGTGGATCTGCTTTCGTTTCAATGTGATTCCAGTGTCTTTGAACACAAAATGGCGTCTAAACATCAAATAAGTGCAAAACAATGCTTTTACAAGTTTAATGTGGTGAAAAGGCTGTAATAGCTGTTTCACGCAGGGAAGAGGCTTTTAAGCTGTTATTTGCAGGTAACACACGTTTTAACCACTATTGCTGTGTCAGTTGTCAAATAAGCTGCATTCTTCAATGTCCCACCGAGATCAACACATTTAAGTCATAACAGCTGAGATCTTCTTTCGTTTCAATGTGCTTCCAGTGTCTTTGAACACAAAATGGCGTCTAAACATCAAATAAGTGCAAAACAATGCTTTTACAAGTTTAATGTCGGTGAAAAGGCTGTAATAGCTGTTTCACGCAGGGAAGAGGCTTTTAAGCTGTTATTTGCAGGTAACACACGTTTTAACCACTATTGCTGTGTCAGTTGTCAAATAAGCTGCATTCTTCAATGTCCCACCGAGATCAACACATTTAAGTCATAACAGCACTCTGGAGTGGATCTGCTTTCGTTTCAATGTGATTCCAGTGTCTTTGAACACAAAATGGCGTCTAAACATCAAATAAGTGCAAAACAATGCTTTTACAAGTTTAATGTGGTGAAAAGGCTGTAATAGCTGTTTCACGCAGGGAAGAGGCTTTTAAGCTGTTATTTGCAGGTAACACACGTTTTAACCACTATTGCTGTGTCAGTTGTCAAATAAGCTGCATTCTTCAATGTCCCACCGAGATCAACACATTTAAGTCATAAAAGCACTCTGGAGTGGATCTGCTTTCGTTTCAATGTGATTCCAGTGTCTTTGAACACAAAATGGCGTCTAAACATCAAATAAGTGCAAAACAATGCTTTTACAAGTTTAATGTGGTGAAAAGGCTGTAATAGCTGTTTCACGCAGGGAAGAGGCTTTTAAGCTGTTATTTGCAGGTAACACACGTTTTAACCACTATTGCAGTGTCAGTTGTCAAATAAGCTGCATTCTTCAATGTCCCACCGAGATCAACACATTTAAGTCATAAAAGCACTCTGGAGTGGATCTGCTTTCGTTTCAATGTGATACCAGTGTCTTTGAACACAAAATGGCGTCTAAACATCAAATAAGTGCAAAACAATGCTTTTACAAGTTTAATGTGGTGAAAAGGCTGTAATAGCTGTTTCACGCAGGGAAGAGGCTTTTAAGCTGTTATTTGCAGGTAACACACGTTTTAACCACTATTGCTGTGTCAGTTGTCAAATAAGCTGCATTCTTCAATGTCCCACCGAGATCAACACATTTAAGTCATAACAGCACTCTGGAGTGGATCTGCTTTCGTTTCAATGTGATTCCAGTGTCTTTGAACACAAAATGGCGTGTAAACATCAAATAAGTGCAAAACAATGCTTTTACAAGTTTAATGTGGTGAAAAGGCTGTAATAGCTGTTCACGCAGGGAAGAGGCTTTTAAGCTGTTATTTGCAGGTAACACACGTTTTAACCACTATTGCTGTGTCAGTTGTCAAATAAGCTGCATTCTTCAATGTCCCACCGAGATCAACACATTTAAGTCATAACAGCACTCTGGAGTGGATCTGCTTTCGTTTCAATGTGATTCCAGTGTCTTTGAACACAAAATGGCGTCTAAACATCAAATAAGTGCAAAACAATGCTTTTACAAGTTTAATGTGGTGAAAAGGCTGTAATAGCTGTTTCACGCAGGGAAGAGGCTTTTAAGCTGTTATTTGCAGGTAACACACATTTTAACCACTATTGCTGTGTCAGTTGTCAAATAAGCTGCATTCTTCAATGTCCCACCGAGATCAACACATTTAAGTCATAACAGCTGGATCTTCTTTCGTTTCAATGTGATTCCAGTGTCTTTGAACACAAAATGGCGTCTAAACATCAAATAAGTGCAAAACAATGCTTTTACAAGTTTAATGTGGTGAAAAGGCTGTAATAGCTGTTTCACGCAGGGAAGAGGCTTTTAAGCTGTTATTTGCAGGTAACACACGTTTTAACCACTATTGCTGTGTCAGTTGTCAAATAAGCTGCATTTTCAATGTCCCACCGAGATCAACACATTTAAGTCATAACAGCACTCTGGAGTGGAACTGCTTTCGTTTCAATGTGATTCCAGTGTTTTTGAACACAAAATGGCGTCTAAACATCAAATAAGTGCAAAACAATGCTTTTACAAGTTTAATGTGGTGAAAAGGCTGTAATAGCTGTTCACGCAGGGAAGAGGCTTTTAAGCTGTTATTTGCAGGTAACACACATTTTAACCACTATTGCTGTGTCAGTTGTCAAATAAGCTGCATTCTTCAATGTCCCACCGAGATCAACACATTTAAGTCATAACAGCACTCTGGAGTGGATCTGCTTTCGTTTCAATGTGATTCCAGTGTCTTTGAACACAAAATGGCGTCTAAACATCAAATAAGTGCAAAACAATGCTTTTACAAGTTTAATGTGGTGAAAAGGCTGTAATAGCTGTTTCACGCAGGGAAGAGGCTTTTAAGCTGTTATTTGCAGGTAACACACGTTTTAACCACTATTGCTGTGTCAGTTGTCAAATAAGCTGCATTCTTCAATGTCCCACCGAGATCAACACATTTAAGTCATAACAGCACTCTGGAGTGGATCTACTTTCGTTTCAATGTGATTCCAGTGTCTTTGAACACAAAATGGCGTCTAAACATCAAATAAGTGCAAAACAATGCTTTTACAAGTTTAATGTCGTGAAAAGGCTGTAATAGCTGTTTCACGCAGGAAGAGGCTTTTAAGCTGTTATTTGCAGGTAACACACGTTTTAACCACTATTGCAGTGTCAGTTGTCAAATAAGCTGCATTCTTCAATGTCCCACCGAGATCAACACATTTAAGTCATAACAGCACTCTGGAGTGGATCTACTTTCGTTTCAATGTGATTCCAGTGTCTTTGAACACAAAATGGCGTCTAAACATCAAATAAGTGCAAAACAATGCTTTTACAAGTTTAATGTGGTGAAAAGGCTGTAATAGCTGTTTCACGCAGGGAAGAGGCTTTTAAGCTGTTATTTGCAGGTAACACACGTTTTAACCACTATTGCAGTGTCAGTTGTCAAATAAGCTGCATTCTTCAATGTCCCACCGAGATCAACACATTTAAGTCATAAAAGCACTCTGAGTGGATCTGCTTTCGTTTCAATGTGATTCCAGTGTCTTTGAACACAAAATGGCGTCTAAACATCAAATAAGTGCAAAACAATGCTTTTACAAGTTTAATGTGGTGAAAAGGCTGTAATAGCTGTTTCACGCAGGGAAGAGGCTTTTAAGCTGTTATTTGCAGGTAACACACGTTTTAACCACTATTGCTGTGTCAGTTGTCAAATAAGCTGCATTCTTCAATGTCCCACCGAGATCAACACATTTAAGTCATAACAGCTGGATCTTCTTTCGTTTCAATGTGCTTCCAGTGTCTTTGAACACAAATGGCGTCTAAACATCAAATAAGTGCAAAACAATGCTTTTACAAGTTTAATGTGGTGAAAAGGCTGTAATAGCTGTTTCACGCAGGGAAGAGGCTTTTAAGCTGTTATTTGCAGGTAACACACGTTTTAACCACTATTGCAGTGTCAGTTGTCAAATAAGCTGCATTCTTCAATGTCCCACCGAGATCAACACATTTAAGTCATAAAAGCACTCTGAGTGGATCTGCTTTCGTTTCAATGTGATTCCAGTGTCTTTGAACACAAAATGGCGTCTAAACATCAAATAAGTGCAAAACAATGCTTTTACAAGTTTAATGTGGTGAAAAGGCTGTAATAGCTGTTTTCACGCAGGGAAGAGGCTTTTAAGCTGTTATTTGCAGGTAACACACGTTTTAACCACTATTGCTGTGTCAGTTGTCAAATAAGCTGCATTCTTCAATGTCCCACCGAGATCAACACATTTAAGTCATAACAGTGGATCTTCTTTCGTTTCAATGTGCTTCCAGTGTCTTTGAACACAAAATGGCGTCTAAACATCAAATAAGTGCAAAACAATGCTTTTACAAGTTTAATGTGGTGAAAAGGCTGTAATAGCTGTTTCACGCAGGGAAGAGGCTTTTAAGCTGTTATTTGCAGGTAACACACGTTTTAACCACTATTGCTGTGTCAGTTGTCAAATAAGCTGCATTCTTCAATGTCCCACCGAGATCAACACATTTAAGTCATAACAGCACTCTGGAGTGGATCTGCTTTCGTTTCAATGTGATTCCAGTGTCTTTGAACACAAAATGGCGTCTAAACATCAAATAAGTGCAAAACAATGCTTTTACAAGTTTAATGTGGTGAAAAGGCTGTAATAGCTGTTTCACGCAGGGAAGAGGCTTTTAAGCTGTTATTTGCAGGTAACACACGTTTTAACCACTATTGCTGTGTCAGTTGTCAAATAAGCTGCATTCTTCAATGTCCCACCGAGATCAACACATTTAAGTCATAACAGCACTCTGGAGTGGATCTGCTTTAGTTTCAATGTGATTCCAGTGTCTTTGAACACAAAATGGCGTCTAAACATCAAATAAGTGCAAAACAATGCTTTTACAAGTTTAATGTGGTGAAAAGGCTGTAATAGCTGTTCACGCAGGGAAGAGGCTTTTAAGCTGTTATTTGCAGGTAACACACGTTTTAACCACTATTGCTGTGTCAGTTGTCAAATAAGCTGCATTCTTCAATGTCCCACCGAGATCAACACATTTAAGTCATAACAGCACTCTGAGTGGATCTGCTTTCGTTTCAATGTGATTCAGTGTCTTTGAACACAAAATGGCGTCTAAACATCAAATAAGTGCAAAACAATGCTTTTACAAGTTTAATGTGGTGAAAAGGCTGTAATAGCTGTTCACGCAGGGAAGAGGCTTTTAAGCTGTTATTTGCAGGTAACACACATTTTAACCACTATTGCTGTGTCAGTTGTCAAATAAGCTGCATTCTTCAATGTCCCACCGAGATCAACACATTTAAGTCATAACAGCACTCTGGAGTGGATCTGCTTTCGTTTCAATGTGATTCCAGTGTCTTTGAACACAAAATGGCGTCTAAACATCAAATAAGTGCAAAACAATGCTTTTACAAGTTTAATGTGGTGAAAAGGCTGTAACTAGCTGTTTCACGCAGGGAAGAGGCTTTTAAGCTGTTATTTGCAGGTAACACACATTTTTAACCACTATTGCTGTGTCAGTTGTCAAATAAGCTGCATTCTTCAATGTCCCACCGAGATCAACACATTTAAGTCATAACAGCACTCTGGAGTGGATCTGCTTTCGTTTCAATGTGATTCCAGTGTCTTTGAACACAAAATGGCGTCTAAACATCAAATAAGTGCAAAACAATGCTTTTACAAGTTTAATGTGGTGAAAAGGCTGTAATAGCTGTTCACGCAGGGAAGAGGCTTTTAAGCTGTTATTTGCAGGTAACACACGTTTTAACCACTATTGCTGTGTCAGTTGTCAAATAAGCTGCATTCTTCAATGTCCCACCGAGATCAACACATTTAAGTCATAACAGCACTCTGGAGTGGATCTACTTTCGTTTCAATGTGATTCCAGTGTCTTTGAACACAAAATGGCGTCTAAACATCAAATAAGTGCAAAACAATGCTTTTACAAGTTTAATGTGGTGAAAAGGCTGTAATAGCTGTTTCACGCAGGGAAGAGGCTTTTAAGCTGTTATTTGCAGGTAACACACGTTTTAACCACTATTGCAGTGTCAGTTGTCAAATAAGCTGCATTCTTCAATGTCCCCACCGAGATCAACACATTTAAGTCATAACAGCACTCTGGAGTGGATCTGCTTTCGTTTCAATGTGATACCAGTGTCTTTGAACACAAAATGGCGTCTAAACATCAAATAAGTGCAAAACAATGCTTTTACAAGTTTAATGTGGTGAAAAGGCTGTAATAGCTGTTCACGCAGGGAAGAGGCTTTTAAGCTGTTATTTGCAGGTAACACACTTTTTAACCACTATTGCTGTGTCAGTTGTCAAATAAGCTGCATTCTTCAATGTCCCACCGAGATCAACACATTTAAGTCATAACAGCACTCTGGAGTGGATCTGCTTTCGTTTCAATGTGATTCCAGTGTCTTTGAACACAAAATGGCGTCTAAACATCAAATAAGTGCAAAACAATGCTTTTACAAGTTTAATGTGGTGAAAAGGCTGTAACAGCTGTTCACGCAGGGAAGAGGCTTTTAAGCTGTTATTTGCAGGTAACACACATTTTAACCACTATTGCTGTGTCAGTTGTCAAATAAGCTGCATTCTTCAATGTCCCACCGAGATCAACACATTTAAGTCATAACAGCACTCTGGAGTGGATCTGCTTTCGTTTCAATGTGATTCCAGTGTCTTTGAACACAAAATGGCGTCTAAACATCAAATAAGTGCAAAACAATGCTTTTACAAGTTTAATGTGGTGAAAAGAGCTGTTCACGCAGGGAAGAGGCTTTTAAGCTGTTATTTGCAGGTAACACACGTTTTAACCACTATTGCTGTGTCAGTTGTCAAATAAGCTGCATTCTTCAATGTCCCACCGAGATCAACACATTTAAGTCATAACAGCACTCTGGAGTGGATCTGCTTTCGTTTCAATGTGATTCCAGTGTCTTTGAACACAAAATGGCGTCTAAACATCAAATAAGTGCAAAACAATGCTTTTACAAGTTTAATGTGGTGAAAAGGCTGTAATAGCTGTTCACGCAGGGAAGAGGCTTTTAAGCTGTTATTTGCAGGTAACACACGTTTTAACCACTATTGCTGTGTCAGTTGTCAAATAAGCTGCATTCTTCAATGTCCCACCGAGATCAACACATTTAAGTCATAACAGCACTCTGGAGTGGATCTGCTTTCGTTTCAATGTGATTCCAGTGTCTTTGAACACAAAATGGCGTCTAAACATCAAATAAGTGCAAAACAATGCTTTTACAAGTTTAATGTGGTGAAAAGGCTGTAATAGCTGTTCACGCAGGGAAGAGGCTTTTAAGCTGTTATTTGCAGGTAACACACGTTTTAACCACTATTGCTGTGTCAGTTGTCAAATAAGCTGCATTCTTCAATGTCCCACCGAGATCAACACATTTAAGTCATAACAGCACTCTGGAGTGGATCTGCTTTCGTTTCAATGTGATTCCAGTGTCTTTGAACACAAAATGGCGTCTAAACATCAAATAAGTGCAAAACAATGCTTTTACAAGTTTAATGTGGTGAAAAGGCTGTAATAGCTGCACTGCAAAAACAGCCCTTCTAGAAAGAAGTAAAATATTCTCATATTCAATCAAATTATCTTGTATCAAGCAAAAAAATCTGCCAATGGGGTAAGCTTTTTTTGCTTGACAAGCAATTCTTAAAATAAGCCCAAATTTCTTAGCTCCGAAAGACTAAAATGAGACTTTAAACTAGACAGAAAATCTTAAACTAATCCAAATTCTTCTAAAACAAGCAATGAAAAAAACACTAATTCAAGATTAAATTACTCAAAATTAGAATTTAAGTCTCTTTACTAATTTAAGAAATTACACCTTAATCTGGGATTGATAATGAGCATAAAAGTAGTTAAAATAAGACATAATTTCTTAAAACAGCATAACAAATATAAAAGTGATGTCTTAAATCAAGATACCACAACTTTCTCAGTTTTTTTTTGTTTTTTTTGGCTGGAGTGCCATGCAAGCCTTTTTTTTTTTTATTATGAGAGAGACAGTGTGGAAAGGGGAGATAGAGGGGGAAGACACGCGCGAAGGAGATTGCCGGGCCGGGAATCGAACCACTGATCTCCGCGTCGAGGCTGAGCCTCCGTACATGGGGCAGCTGCCTTATCCACTGCGCCACCGGCTGAGCCTCCGTACATGGGGCGGCTGCCTTATCCACTGCGCCACCGACCGCCCCAGTTAATTTTTTTTATTAACTTTGCAATACAATTGCTCAATTCAACATCCAAAAAAAAAAGGGCACTTCTGCATTCCAGATCCATCATAATCAAACAGATTGAAAAGCCAGTTTTGAACCTCACTATCAAAATAATAATACATCAGTTATTGTAGCAGCATAGCAACTAAACATCATGTTGCAGCTGGTTTGCAGCATAATATCCCATATGGTTTTCAATCTCACCAAGCAACTGTCCTGTAATGAAAATGAAAATATTAATAATAAAAACTTTTGTCCTTGTTTCATGGCATTCTTGAATTGAGATTTTGTGCAAATGGTCTTACTCTTAAAATAAGGCAAATAATCTTGGTGCCCCGCTGGGTTTGATCGTAAAACATTTTTATACTCTTTTTCTGGTTCATTCTAGCTCAAAATTAGCTGGAATATCTTATCAAGAAAAAGTAAGGCATACTTTCTTAAAATGAGATATTTTTTCTAATGCAAAACTTGCTTGACAAGATTAATATTCTTTTTGGACAAAAAATAAGACTTATTTTCTTGATACAAGGCTTTTTTTACTTTCTTGAAATTCCATTTTTGCAGTGTGTTCACGCAGGGAAGAGGCTTTTAAGCTGTTATTTGCAGGTAACACACGTTTTAACCACTATTGCTGTGTCAGTTGTCAAATAAGCTGCATTCTTCAATGTCCCACCGAGATCAACACATTTAAGTCATAACAGCACTCTGGAGTGGATCTGCTTTCGTTTCAATGTGATTCCAGTGTCTTTGAACACAAAATGGCGTCTAAACATCAAATAAGTGCAAAACAATGCTTTTACAAGTTTAATGTGGTGAAAAGGCTGTAATAGCTGTTCACGCAGGGAAGAGGCTTTTAAGCTGTTATTTGCAGGTAACACACGTTTTAACCACTATTGCTGTGTCAGTTGTCAAATAAGCTGCATTCTTCAATGTCCCACCGAGATCAACACATTTAAGTCATAACAGCACTCTGGAGTGGATCTGCTTTCGTTTCAATGTGATTCCAGTGTCTTTGAACACAAAATGGCGTCTAAACATCAAATAAGTGCAAAACAATGCTTTTACAAGTTTAATGTGGTGAAAAGGCTGTAATAGCTGTTCACGCAGGGAAGAGGCTTCTAAGCTGTTATTTGCAGGTAACACACGTTTTAACCACTATTGCTGTGTCAGTTGTCAAATAAGCTGCATTCTTCAATGTCCCACCGAGATCAACACATTTAAGTCTTAACAGCACTCTGGAGTGGATCTGCTTTCGTTTCAATGTGATTCCAGTGTCTTTGAACACAAAATGGCGTCTAAACATCAAATAAGTGCAAAACAATCCTTTTACAAGTTTAATGTGGTGAAAAGGCTGTAATAGCTGTTCACGCAGGGAAGAGGCTTTTAAGCTGTTATTTGCAGGTAACACACGTTTTAACCACTATTGCTGTGTCAGTTGTCAAATAAGCTGCATTCTTCAATGTCCCACCGAGATCAACACATTTAAGTCATAACAGCACTCTGGAGTGGATCTGCTTTCGTTTCAATGTGATTCCAGTGTCTTTGAACACAAAATGGCGTCTAAACATCAAATAAGTGCAAAACAATGCTTTTACAAGTTTAATGTGGTGAAAAGGCTGTAATAGCTGTTCACGCAGGGAAGAGGCTTTTAAGCTGTTATTTGCAGGTAACACACGTTTTAACCACTATTGCTGTGTCAGTTGTCAAATAAGCTGCATTCTTCAATGTCCCACCGAGATCAACACATTTGAGTCATAACAGCACTCTGGAGTGGATCTGCTTTCGTTTCAATGTGATTCCAGTGTCTTTGAACACAAAATGGCGTCTAAACATCAAATAAGTGCAAAACAATGCTTTTACAAGTTTAATGTGGTGAAAAGGCTGTAATAGCTGTTTCACGCAGGGAAGAGGCTTTTAAGCTGTTATTTGCAGGTAACACACGTTTTAACCACTATTGCTGTGTCAGTTGTCAAATAAGCTGCATTCTTCAATGTCCCACCGAGATCAACACATTTAAGTCATAACAGTGGATCTTCTTTCGTTTCAATGTGATTCCAGTGTCTTTGAACACAAAATGGCGTCTAAACATCAAATAAGTGCAAAACAATGCTTTTACAAGTTTAATGTGGTGAAAAGGCTGTAATAGCTGTTTCACGCAGGGAAGAGGCTTTTAAGCTGTTATTTGCAGGTAACACACGTTTTAACCACTATTGCTGTGTCAGTTGTCAAATAAGCTGCATTCTTCAATGTCCCACCGAGATCAACACATTAAAGTCATAAAAGCACTCTGGAGTGGATTTGCTTTCGTTTCAGTGTCATTTCAGTGTCTTTGAACACAAAATGGTCTTTGAACACAAAATGGCGTCTAAACATCAAATAAGTGCAAAACAATGCTTTTACAAGTTTAATGTGGTGATAAGGCTGTAATAGCTGTTTCACGCAGGGAAGAGGCTTTTAAGCTGTTATTTGCAGGTAACACACGTTTTAACCACTATTGCTGTGTCAGTTGTCAAATAAGCTGCATTCTTCAATGTCCCACCGAGATCAACACATTTAAGTCATAACAGCACTCTGGAGTGGATCTGCTTTCGTTTCAATGTGATTCCAGTGTCTTTGAAAACAAAATGGCGTCTAAACATCAAATAAGTGCAAAACAATGCTTTTACAAGTTTAATGTGGTGAAAAGGCTGTAATAGCTGTTCACGCAGGGAAGAGGCTTTTAAGCTGTTATTTGCAGGTAACACACGTTTTAACCACTATTGCTGTGTCAGTTGTCAAATAAGCTGCATTCTTCAATGTCCCACCGAGATCAACACATTTAAGTCATAACAGCACTCTGGAGTGGATCTGCTTTCGTTTCAATGTGATTCCAGTGTCTTTGAACACAAAATGGCGTCTAAACATCAAATAAGTGCAAAACAATGCTTTTACAAGTTTAATGTGGTGAAAAGGCTGTAATAGCTGTTCACGCAGGGAAGAGGCTTTTAAGCTGTTATTTGCAGGTAACACACGTTTTAACCACTATTGCTGTGTCAGTTGTCAAATAAGCTGCATTCTTCAATGTCCCACCGAGATCAACACATTTAAGTCATAACAGCACTCTGGAGTGGATCTGCTTTCGTTTCAATGTGATTCCAGTGTCTTTGAACACAAAATGGCGTCTAAACATCAAATAAGTGCAAAACAATGCTTTTACAAGTTTAATGTGGTGAAAAGGCTGTAATAGCTGTTCACGCAGGGAAGAGGCTTTTAAGCTGTTATTTGCAGGTAACACACGTTTTAACCACTATTGCTGTGTCAGTTGTCAAATAAGCTGCATTCTTCAATGTCCCACCGAGATCAACACATTTAAGTCATAACAGCACTCTGGAGTGGATCTGCTTTCGTTTCAATGTGATTCCAGTGTCTTTGAACACAAAATGGCGTCTAAACATCAAATAAGTGCAAAACAATGCTTTTACAAGTTTAATGTGGTGAAAAGGCTGTAATAGCTGTTCACGCAGGGAAGAGGCTTTTAAGCTGTTATTTGCAGGTAACACACGTTTTAACCACTATTGCTGTGTCAGTTGTCAAATAAGCTGCATTCTTCAATGTCCCACCGAGATCAACACATTTAAGTCATAACAGCACTCTGGAGTGGATCTGCTTTCGTTTCAATGTGATTCCAGTGTCTTTGAACACAAAATGGCGTCTAAACATCAAATAAGTGCAAAACAATGCTTTTACAAGTTTAATGTGGTGAAAAGGCTGTAATAGCTGTTCACGCAGGGAAGAGGCTTTTAAGCTGTTATTTGCAGGTAACACACGTTTTAACCACTATTGCTGTGTCAGTTGTCAAATAAGCTGCATTCTTCAATGTCCCACCGAGATCAACACATTTAAGTCATAACAGCACTCTGGAGTGGATCTGCTTTCGTTTCAATGTGATTCCAGTGTCTTTGAACACAAAATGGCGTCTAAACATCAAATAAGTGCAAAACAATGCTTTTACAAGTTTAATGTGGTGAAAAGGCTGTAATAGCTGTTCACGCAGGGAAGAGGCTTTTAAGCTGTTATTTGCAGGTAACACACGTTTTAACCACTATTGCTGTGTCAGTTGTCAAATAAGCTGCATTCTTCAATGTCCCACCGAGATCAACACATTTAAGTCATAACAGCACTCTGGAGTGGATCTGCTTTCGTTTCAATGTGATTCCAGTGTCTTTGAACACAAAATGGCGTCTAAACATCAAATAAGTGCAAAACAATGCTTTTACAAGTTTAATGTGGTGAAAAGGCTGTAATAGCTGTTCACGCAGGGAAGAGGCTTTTAAGCTGTTATTTGCAGGTAACACACGTTTTAACCACTATTGCTGTGTCAGTTGTCAAATAAGCTGCATTCTTCAATGTCCCACCGAGATCAACACATTTAAGTCATAACAGCACTCTGGAGTGGATCTGCTTTCGTTTCAATGTGATTCCAGTGTCTTTGAACACAAAATGGCGTCTAAACATCAAATAAGTGCAAAACAATGCTTTTACAAGTTTAATGTGGTGAAAAGGCTGTAATAGCTGTTTCACGCAGGGAAGAGGCTTTTAAGCTGTTATTTGCAGGTAACACACGTTTTAACCACTATTGCTGTGTCAGTTGTCAAATAAGCTGCATTCTTCAATGTCCCACCGAGATCAACACATTTAAGTCATAACAGTGGATCTTCTTTCGTTTCAATGTGATTCCAGTGTCTTTGAACACAAAATGGCGTCTAAACATCAAATAAGTGCAAAACAATGCTTTTACAAGTTTAATGTGGTGAAAAGGCTGTAATAGCTGTTTCACGCAGGGAAGAGGCTTTTAAGCTGTTATTTGCAGGTAACACACGTTTTAACCACTATTGCTGTGTCAGTTGTCAAATAAGCTGCATTCTTCAATGTCCCACCGAGATCAACACATTAAAGTCATAAAAGCACTCTGGAGTGGATCTGCTTTCGTTTCAGTGTCATTTCAGTGTCTTTGAACACAAAATGGTCTTTGAACACAAAATGGCGTCTAAACATCAAATAAGTGCAAAACAATGCTTTTACAAGTTTAATGTGGTGAAAAGGCTGTAATAGCTGTTTCACGCAGGGAAGAGGCTTTTAAGCTGTTATTTGCAGGTAACACACGTTTTAATCACTATTGCTGTGTCAGTTGTCAAATAAGCTGCATTCTTCAATGTCCCACCGAGATCAACACATTTAAGTCATAACAGCACTCTGGAGTGGATCTGCTTTCGTTTCAATGTGATTCCAGTGTCTTTGAAAACAAAATGGCGTCTAAACATCAAATAAGTGCAAAACAATGCTCTTACAAGTTTAATGTGGTGAAAAGGCTGTAATAGCTGTTCACGCAGGGAAGAGGCTTTTAAGCTGTTATTTGCAGGTAACACACGTTTTAACCACTATTGCTGTGTCAGTTGTCAAATAAGCTGCATTCTTCAATGTCCCACCGAGATCAACACATTTAAGTCATAACAGTGGATCTTCTTTCGTTTCAATGTGATTCCAGTGTCTTTGAACACAAAATGGCGTCTAAACATCAAATAAGTGCAAAACAATGCTTTTACAAGTTTAATGTGGTGAAAAGGCTGTAATAGCTGTTTCACGCAGGGAAGAGGCTTTTAAGCTGTTATTTGCAGGTAACACACGTTTTAACCACTATTGCTGTGTCAGTTGTCAAATAAGCTGCATTCTTCAATGTCCCACCGAGATCAACACATTAAAGTCATAAAAGCACTCTGGAGTGGATCTGCTTTCGTTTCAGTGTCATTTCAGTGTCTTTGAACACAAAATGGTCTTTGAACACAAAATGGCGTCTAAACATCAAATAAGTGCAAAACAATGCTTTTACAAGTTTAATGTGGTGAAAAGGCTGTAATAGCTGTTTCACGCAGGGAAGAGGCTTTTAAGCTGTTATTTGCAGGTAACACACGTTTTAACCACTATTGCTGTGTCAGTTGTCAAATAAGCTGCATTCTTCAATGTCCCACCGAGATCAACACATTTAAGTCATAACAGCACTCTGGAGTGGATCTGCCTTCGTTTCAATGTGATTCCAGTGTCTTTGAAAACAAAATGGCGTCTAAACATCAAATAAGTGCAAAACAATGCTTTTACAAGTTTAATGTGGTGAAAAGGCTGTAATAGCTGTTCACGCAGGGAAGAGGCTTTTAAGCTGTTATTTGCAGGTAACACACGTTTTAACCACTATTGCTGTGTCAGTTGTCAAATAAGCTGCATTCTTCAATGTCCCACCGAGATCAACACATTTAAGTCATAACAGCACTCTGGAGTGGATCTGCTTTCGTTTCAATGTGATTCCAGTGTCTTTGAACACAAAATGGCGTCTAAACATCAAATAAGTGCAAAACAATGCTTTTACAAGTTTAATGTGGTGAAAAGGCTGTAATAGCTGTTCACGCAGGGAAGAGGCTTTTAAGCTGTTATTTGCAGGTAACACACGTTTTAACCACTATTGCTGTGTCAGTTGTCAAATAAGCTGCATTCTTCAATGTCCCACCGAGATCAACACATTTAAGTCATAACAGCACTCTGGAGTGGATCTGCTTTCGTTTCAATGTGATTCCAGTGTCTTTGAACACAAAATGGCGTCTAAACATCAAATAAGTGCAAAACAATGCTTTTACAAGTTTAATGTGGTGAAAAGGCTGTAATAGCTGTTTCACGCAGGGAAGAGGCTTTTAAGCTGTTATTTGCAGGTAACACACGTTTTAACCACTATTGCTGTTTCAGTTGTCAAATAAGCTGCATTCTTCAATGTCCCACCGAGATCAACACATTTAAGTCATAACAGCACTCTGGAGTGGATCTGCTTTCGTTTCAATGTGATTCCAGTGTCTTTGAAAACAAAATGGCGTCTAAACATCAAATAAGTGCAAAACAATGCTTTTACAAGTTTAATGTGGTGAAAAGGCTGTAATAGCTGTTCACGCAGGGAAGAGGCTTTTAAGCTGTTATTTGCAGGTAACACACGTTTTAACCACTATTGCTGTGTCAGTTGTCAAATAAGCTGCATTCTTCAATGTCCCACCGAGATCAACACATTTAAGTCATAACAGCACTCTGGAGTGGATCTGCTTTCGTTTCAATGTGATTCCAGTGTCTTTGAACACAAAATGGCGTCTAAACATCAAATAAGTGCAAAACAATGCTTTTACAAGTTTAATGTGGTGAAAAGGCTGTAATAGCTGTTCACGCAGGGAAGAGGCTTTTAAGCTGTTATTTGCAGGTAACACACGTTTTAACCACTATTGCTGTGTCAGTTGTCAAATAAGCTGCATTCTTCAATGTCCCACCGAGATCAACACATTTAAGTCATAACAGCACTCTGGAGTGGATCTGCTTTCGTTTCAATGTGATTCCAGTGTCTTTGAACACAAAATGGCGTCTAAACATCAAATAAGTGCAAAACAATGCTTTTACAAGTTTAATGTGGTGAAAAGGCTGTAATAGCTGTTTCACGCAGGGAAGAGGCTTTTAAGCTGTTATTTGCAGGTAACACACGTTTTAACCACTATTGCTGTGTCAGTTGTCAAATAAGCTGCATTCTTCAATGTCCCACCGAGATCAACACATTTAAGTCATAACAGTGGATCTTCTTTCGTTTCAATGTGATTCCAGTGTCTTTGAACACAAAATGGCGTCTAAACATCAAATAAGTGCAAAACAATGCTTTTACAAGTTTAATGTGGTGAAAAGGCTGTAATAGCTGTTTCACGCAGGGAAGAGGCTTTTAAGCTGTTATTTGCAGGTAACACACGTTTTAACCACTATTGCTGTGTCAGTTGTCAAATAAGCTGCATTCTTCAATGTCCCACCGAGATCAACACATTAAAGTCATAAAAGCACTCTGGAGTGGATCTGCTTTCGTTTCAGTGTCATTTCAGTGTCTTTGAACACAAAATGGTCTTTGAACACAAAATGGCGTCTAAACATCAAATAAGTGCAAAACAATGCTTTTACAAGTTTAATGTGGTGAAAAGGCTGTAATAGCTGTTTCACGCAGGGAAGAGGCTTTTAAGCTGTTATTTGCAGGTAACACACGTTTTAACCACTATTGCTGTGTCAGTTGTCAAATAAGCTGCATTCTTCAATGTCCCACCGAGATCAACACATTTAAGTCATAACAGCACTCTGGAGTGGATCTGCTTTCGTTTCAATGTGATTCCAGTGTCTTTGAAAACAAAATGGCGTCTAAACATCAAATAAGTGCAAAACAATGCTTTTACAAGTTTAATGTGGTGAAAAGGCTGTAATAGCTGTTCACGCAGGGAAGAGGCTTTTAAGCTGTTATTTGCAGGTAACACACGTTTTAACCACTATTGCTGTGTCAGTTGTCAAATAAGCTGCATTCTTCAATGTCCCACCGAGATCAACACATTTAAGTCATAACAGCACTCTGGAGTGGATCTGCTTTCGTTTCAATGTGATTCCAGTGTCTTTGAACACAAAATGGCGTCTAAACATCAAATAAGTGCAAAACAATGCTTTTACAAGTTTAATGTGGTGAAAAGGCTGTAATAGCTGTTCACGCAGGGAAGAGGCTTTTAAGCTGTTATTTGCAGGTAACACACGTTTTAACCACTATTGCTGTGTCAGTTGTCAAATAAGCTGCATTCTTCAATGTCCCACCGAGATCAACACATTTAAGTCATAACAGCACTCTGGAGTGGATCTGCTTCCGTTTCAATGTGATTCCAGTGTCTTTGAACACAAAATGGCGTCTAAACATCAAATAAGTGCAAAACAATGCTTTTACAAGTTTAATGTGGTGAAAAGGCTGTAATAGCTGTTTCACGCAGGGAAGAGGCTTTTAAGCTGTTATTTGCAGGTAACACACGTTTTAACCACTATTGCTGTTTCAGTTGTCAAATAAGCTGCATTCTTCAATGTCCCACCGAGATCAACACATTTAAGTCATAACAGCACTCTGGAGTGGATCTGCTTTCGTTTCAATGTGATTCCAGTGTCTTTGAAAACAAAATGGCGTCTAAACATCAAATAAGTGCAAAACAATGCTTTTACAAGTTTAATGTGGTGAAAAGGCTGTAATAGCTGTTCACGCAGGGAAGAGGCTTTTAAGCTGTTATTTGCAGGTAACACACGTTTTAACCACTATTGCTGTGTCAGTTGTCAAATAAGCTGCATTCTTCAATGTCCCACCGAGATCAACACATTTAAGTCATAACAGCACTCTGGAGTGGATCTGCTTTCGTTTCAATGTGATTCCAGTGTCTTTGAACACAAAATGGCGTCTAAACATCGAATAAGTGCAAAACAATGCTTTTACAAGTTTAATGTGGTGAAAAGGCTGTAATAGCTGTTCACGCAGGGAAGAGGCTTTTAAGCTGTTATTTGCAGGTAACACACGTTTTAACCACTATTGCTGTGTCAGTTGTCAAATAAGCTGCATTCTTCAATGTCCCACCGAGATCAACACATTTAAGTCATAACAGCACTCTGGAGTGGATCTGCTTTCGTTTCAATGTGATTCCAGTGTCTTTGAACACAAAATGGCGTCTAAACATCAAATAAGTGCAAAACAATGCTTTTACAAGTTTAATGTGGTGAAAAGGCTGTAATAGCTGTTTCACGCAGGGAAGAGGCTTTTAAGCTGTTATTTGCAGGTAACACACGTTTTAACCACTATTGCTGTGTCAGTTGTCAAATAAGCTGCATTCTTCAATGTCCCACCGAGATCAACACATTTAAGTCATAACAGTGGATCTTCTTTCGTTTCAATGTGATTCCAGTGTCTTTGAACACAAAATGGCGTCTAAACATCAAATAAGTGCAAAACAATGCTTTTACAAGTTTAATGTGGTGAAAAGGCTGTAATAGCTGTTTCACGCAGGGAAGAGGCTTTTAAGCTGTTATTTGCAGGTAACACACGTTTTAACCACTATTGCTGTGTCAGTTGTCAAATAAGCTGCATTCTTCAATGTCCCACCGAGATCAACACATTAAAGTCATAAAAGCACTCTGGAGTGGATCTGCTTTCGTTTCAGTGTCATTTCAGTGTCTTTGAACACAAAATGGTCTTTGAACACAAAATGGCGTCTAAACATCAAATAAGTGCAAAACAATGCTTTTACAAGTTTAATGTGGTGAAAAGGCTGTAATAGCTGTTTCACGCAGGGAAGAGGCTTTTAAGCTGTTATTTGCAGGTAACACACGTTTTAATCACTATTGCTGTGTCAGTTGTCAAATAAGCTGCATTCTTCAATGTCCCACCGAGATCAACACATTTAAGTCATAACAGCACTCTGGAGTGGATCTGCTTTCGTTTCAATGTGATTCCAGTGTCTTTGAAAACAAAATGGCGTCTAAACATCAAATAAGTGCAAAACAATGCTTTTACAAGTTTAATGTGGTGAAAAGGCTGTAATAGCTGTTCACGCAGGGAAGAGGCTTTTAAGCTGTTATTTGCAGGTAACACACGTTTTAACCACTATTGCTGTGTCAGTTGTCAAATAAGCTGCATTCTTCAATGTCCCACCGAGATCAACACATTTAAGTCATAACAGCACTCTGGAGTGGATCTGCTTTCGTTTCAATGTGATTCCAGTGTCTTTGAACACAAAATGGCGTCTAAACATCAAATAAGTGCAAAACAATGCTTTTACAAGTTTAATGTGGTGAAAAGGCTGTAATAGCTGTTCACGCAGGGAAGAGGCTTTTAAGCTGTTATTTGCAGGTAACACACGTTTTAACCACTATTGCTGTGTCAGTTGTCAAATAAGCTGCATTCTTCAATGTCCCACCGAGATCAACACATTTAAGTCATAACAGCACTCTGGAGTGGATCTGCTTTCGTTTCAATGTGATTCCAGTGTCTTTGAACACAAAATGGCGTCTAAACATCAAATAAGTGCAAAACAATGCTTTTACAAGTTTAATGTGGTGAAAAGGCTGTAATAGCTGTTTCACGCAGGGAAGAGGCTTTTAAGCTGTTATTTGCAGGTAACACACGTTTTAACCACTATTGCTGTGTCAGTTGTCAAATAAGCTGCATTCTTCAATGTCCCACCGAGATCAACACATTTAAGTCATAACAGTGGATCTTCTTTCGTTTCAATGTGATTCCAGTGTCTTTGAACACAAAATGGCGTCTAAACATCAAATAAGTGCAAAACAATGCTTTTACAAGTTTAATGTGGTGAAAAGGCTGTAATAGCTGTTTCACGCAGGGAAGAGGCTTTTAAGCTGTTATTTGCAGGTAACACACGTTTTAACCACTATTGCTGTGTCAGTTGTCAAATAAGCTGCATTCTTCAATGTCCCACCGAGATCAACACATTAAAGTCATAAAAGCACTCTGGAGTGGATCTGCTTTCGTTTCAGTGTCATTTCAGTGTCTTTGAACACAAAATGGTCTTTGAACACAAAATGGCGTCTAAACATCAAATAAGTGCAAAACAATGCTTTTACAAGTTTAATGTGGTGAAAAGGCTGTAATAGCTGTTTCACGCAGGGAAGAGGCTTTTAAGCTGTTATTTGCAGGTAACACACGTTTTAATCACTATTGCTGTGTCAGTTGTCAAATAAGCTGCATTCTTCAATGTCCCACCGAGATCAACACATTTAAGTCATAACAGCACTCTGGAGTGGATCTGCTTTCGTTTCAATGTGATTCCAGTGTCTTTGAAAACAAAATGGCGTCTAAACATCAAATAAGTGCAAAACAATGCTTTTACAAGTTTAATGTGGTGAAAAGGCTGTAATAGCTGTTCACGCAGGGAAGAGGCTTTTAAGCTGTTATTTGCAGGTAACACACGTTTTAACCACTATTGCTGTGTCAGTTGTCAAATAAGCTGCATTCTTCAATGTCCCACCGAGATCAACACATTTAAGTCATAACAGCACTCTGGAGTGGATCTGCTTTCGTTTCAATGTGATTCCAGTGTCTTTGAACACAAAATGGCGTCTAAACATCAAATAAGTGCAAAACAATGCTTTTACAAGTTTAATGTGGTGAAAAGGCTGTAATAGCTGTTCACGCAGGGAAGAGGCTTTTAAGCTGTTATTTGCAGGTAACACACGTTTTAACCACTATTGCTGTGTCAGTTGTCAAATAAGCTGCATTCTTCAATGTCCCACCGAGATCAACACATTTAAGTCATAACAGCACTCTGGAGTGGATCTGCTTTCGTTTCAATGTGATTCCAGTGTCTTTGAACACAAAATGGCGTCTAAACATCAAATAAGTGCAAAACAATGCTTTTACAAGTTTAATGTGGTGAAAAGGCTGTAATAGCTGTTTCACGCAGGGAAGAGGCTTTTAAGCTGTTATTTTCAGGTAACACACGTTTTAACCACTATTGCTGTGTCAGTTGTCAAATAAGCTGCATTCTTCAATGTCCCACCGAGATCAACACATTTAAGTCATAACAGTGGATCTTCTTTCGTTTCAATGTGATTCCAGTGTCTTTGAACACAAAATGGCGTCTAAACATCAAATAAGTGCAAAACAATGCTTTTACAAGTTTAATGTGGTGAAAAGGCTGTAATAGCTGTTTCACGCAGGGAAGAGGCTTTTAAGCTGTTATTTGCAGGTAACACACGTTTTAACCACTATTGCTGTGTCAGTTGTCAAATAAGCTGCATTCTTCAATGTCCCACCGAGATCAACACATTAAAGTCATAAAAGCACTCTGGAGTGGATCTGCTTTCGTTTCAGTGTCATTTCAGTGTCTTTGAACACAAAATGGTCTTTGAACACAAAATGGCGTCTAAACATCAAATAAGTGCAAAACAATGCTTTTACAAGTTTAATGTGGTGAAAAGGCTGTAATAGCTGTTTCACGCAGGGAAGAGGCTTTTAAGCTGTTATTTGCAGGTAACACACGTTTTAACCACTATTGCTGTGTCAGTTGTCAAATAAGCTGCATTCTTCAATGTCCCACCGAGATCAACACATTTAAGTCATAACAGCACTCTGGAGTGGATCTGCTTTCGTTTCAATGTGATTCCAGTGTCTTTGAAAACAAAATGGGTCTAAACATCAAATAAGTGCAAAACAATGCTTTTACAAGTTTAATGTGGTGAAAAGGCTGTAATAGCTGTTCACGCAGGGAAGAGGCTTTTAAGCTGTTATTTGCAGGTAACACACGTTTTAACCACTATTGCTGTGTCAGTTGTCAAATAAGCTGCATTCTTCAATGTCCCACCGAGATCAACACATTTAAGTCATAACAGCACTCTGGAGTGGATCTGCTTTCGTTTCAATGTGATTCCAGTGTCTTTGAACACAAAATGGCGTCTAAACATCAAATAAGTGCAAAACAATGCTTTTACAAGTTTAATGTGGTGAAAAGGCTGTAATAGCTGTTCACGCAGGGAAGAGGCTTTTAAGCTGTTATTTGCAGGTAACACACGTTTTAACCACTATTGCTGTGTCAGTTGTCAAATAAGCTGCATTCTTCAATGTCCCACCGAGATCAACACATTTAAGTCATAACAGCACTCTGGAGTGGATCTGCTTTCGTTTCAATGTGATTCCAGTGTCTTTGAACACAAAATGGCGTCTAAACATCAAATAAGTGCAAAACAATGCTTTTACAAGTTTAATGTGGTGAAAAGGCTGTAATAGCTGTTTCACGCAGGGAAGAGGCTTTTAAGCTGTTATTTTCAGGTAACACACGTTTTAACCACTATTGCTGTGTCAGTTGTCAAATAAGCTGCATTCTTCAATGTCCCACCGAGATCAACACATTTAAGTCATAACAGTGGATCTTCTTTCGTTTCAATGTGATTCCAGTGTCTTTGAACACAAAATGGCGTCTAAACATCAAATAAGTGCAAAACAATGCTTTTACAAGTTTAATGTGGTGAAAAGGCTGTAATAGCTGTTTCACGCAGGGAAGAGGCTTTTAAGCTGTTATTTGCAGGTAACACACGTTTTAACCACTATTGCTGTGTCAGTTGTCAAATAAGCTGCATTCTTCAATGTCCCACCGAGATCAACACATTTAAGTCATAACAGTGGATCTTCTTTCGTTTCAATGTGATTCCAGTGTCTTTGAACACAAAATGGCGTCTAAACATCAAATAAGTGCAAAACAATGCTTTTACAAGTTTAATGTGGTGAAAAGGCTGTAATAGCTGTTACACGCAGGGAAGAGGCTTTTAAGCTGTTATTTGCAGGTAACACACGTTTTAACCACTATTGCTGTGTCAGTTGTCAAATAAGCTGCATTCTTCAATGTCCCACCGAGATCAACACATTAAAGTCATAAAAGCACTCTGGAGTGGATCTGCTTTCGTTTCAGTGTCATTTCAGTGTCTTTGAACACAAAATGGTCTTTGAACACAAAATGGCGTCTAAACATCAAATAAGTGCAAAACAATGCTTTTACAAGTTTAATGTGGTGAAAAGGCTGTAATAGCTGTTTCACGCAGGGAAGAGGCTTTTAAGCTGTTATTTGCAGGTAACACACGTTTTAACCACTATTGCTGTGTCAGTTGTCAAATAAGCTGCATTCTTCAATGTCCCACCGAGATCAACACATTTAAGTCATAACAGCACTCTGGAGTGGATCTGCTTTCGTTTCAATGTGATTCCAGTGTCTTTGAAAACAAAATGGCGTCTAAACATCAAATAAGTGCAAAACAATGCTTTTACAAGTTTAATGTGGTGAAAAGGCTGTAATAGCTGTTCACGCAGGGAAGAGGCTTTTAAGCTGTTATTTGCAGGTAACACACGTTTTAACCACTATTGCTGTGTCAGTTGTCAAATAAGCTGCATTCTTCAATGTCCCACCGAGATCAACACATTTAAGTCATAACAGCACTCTGGAGTGGATCTGCTTTCGTTTCAATGTGATTCCAGTGTCTTTGAACACAAAATGGCGTCTAAACATCAAATAAGTGCAAAACAATGCTTTTACAAGTTTAATGTGGTGAAAAGGCTGTAATAGCTGTTCACGCAGGGAAGAGGCTTTTAAGCTGTTATTTGCAGGTAACACACGTTTTAACCACTATTGCTGTGTCAGTTGTCAAATAAGCTGCATTCTTCAATGTCCCACCGAGATCAACACATTTAAGTCATAACAGCACTCTGGAGTGGATCTGCTTTCGTTTCAATGTGATTCCAGTGTCTTTGAACACAAAATGGCGTCTAAACATCAAATAAGTGCAAAACAATGCTTTTACAAGTTTAATGTGGTGAAAAGGCTGTAATAGCTGTTTCACGCAGGGAAGAGGCTTTTAAGCTGTTATTTTCAGGTAACACACGTTTTAACCACTATTGCTGTGTCAGTTGTCAAATAAGCTGCATTCTTCAATGTCCCACCGAGATCAACACATTTAAGTCATAACAGTGGATCTTCTTTCGTTTCAATGTGATTCCAGTGTCTTTGAACACAAAATGGCGTCTAAACATCAAATAAGTGCAAAACAATGCTTTTACAAGTTTAATGTGGTGAAAAGGCTGTAATAGCTGTTTCACGCAGGGAAGAGGCTTTTAAGCTGTTATTTGCAGGTAACACACGTTTTAACCACTATTGCTGTGTCAGTTGTCAAATAAGCTGCATTCTTCAATGTCCCACCGAGATCAACACATTTAAGTCATAACAGTGGATCTTCTTTCGTTTCAATGTGATTCCAGTGTCTTTGAACACAAAATGGCGTCTAAACATCAAATAAGTGCAAAACAATGCTTTT
Source organism: Eutrigla gurnardus (assembly GCF_963514095.1). Lineage (NCBI taxonomy): Eukaryota > Metazoa > Chordata > Actinopteri > Perciformes > Triglidae > Eutrigla > Eutrigla gurnardus. Next base: position 53,255 of record NW_028155418.1, on the reverse strand, counting down.
ACAAGTTTAATGTGGTGAAAAGGCTGTAATAGCTGTTTCACGCAGGGAAGAGGCTTTTAAGCTGTTATTTGCAGGTAACACACGTTTTAACCACTATTGCTGTGTCAGTTGTCAAATAAGCTGCATTCTTCAATGTCCCACCGAGATCAACACATTAAAGTCATAAAAGCACTCTGGAGTGGATCTGCTTTCGTTTCAGTGTCATTTCAGTGTCTTTGAACACAAAATGGTCTTTGAACACAAAATGGCGTCTAAACATCAAATAAGTGCAAAACAATGCTTTTACAAGTTTAATGTGGTGAAAAGGCTGTAATAGCTGTTTCACGCAGGGAAGAGGCTTTTAAGCTGTTATTTGCAGGTAACACACGTTTTAACCACTATTGCTGTGTCAGTTGTCAAATAAGCTGCATTCTTCAATGTCCCACCGAGATCAACACATTTAAGTCATAACAGCACTCTGGAGTGGATCTGCTTTCGTTTCAATGTGATTCCAGTGTCTTTGAACACAAAATGGCGTCTAAACATCAAATAAGTGCAAAACAATGCTTTTACAAGTTTAATGTGGTGAAAAGGCTGTAATAGCTGTTTCACGCAGGGAAGAGGCTTTTAAGCTGTTATTTGCAGGTAACACAAGTTTTAACCACTATTGCTGTGTCAGTTGTCAAATAAGCTGCATTCTTCAATGTCCCACCGAGATCAACACATTTAAGTCATAACAGTGGATCTTCTTTCGTTTCAATGTGATTCCAGTGTCTTTGAACACAAAATGGCGTCTAAACATCAAATAAGTGCAAAACAATGCCTTTACAAGTTTAATGTGGTGAAAAGGCTGTAATAGCTGTTTCACGCAGGGAAGAGGCTTTTAAGCTGTTATTTGCAGGTAACACACGTTTTAACCACTATTGCTGTGTCAGTTGTCAAATAAGCTGCATTCTTCAATGTCCCACCGAGATCAACACATTTAAGTCATAACAGTGGATCTTCTTTCGTTTCAATGTGATTCCAGTGTCTTTGAACACAAAATGGCGTCTAAACATCAAATAAGTGCAAAACAATGCCTTTACAAGTTTAATGTGGTGAAAAGGCTGTAATAGCTGTTTCACGCAGGGAAGAGGCTTTTAAGCTGTTATTTGCAGGTAACACACGTTTTAACCACTATTGCTGTGTCAGTTGTCAAATAAGCTGCATTCTTCAATGTCCCACCGAGATCAACACATTTAAGTCATAACAGCACTCTGGAGTGGATCTGCTTTCGTTTCAATGTGATTCCAGTGTCTTTGAACACAAAATGGCGTCTAAACATCAAATAAGTGCAAAACAATGCTTTTACAAGTTTAATGTGGTGAAAAGGCTGTAATAGCTGTTCACGCAGGGAAGAGGCTTTTAAGCTGTTATTTGCAGGTAACACACGTTTTAACCACTATTGCTGTGTCAGTTGTCAAATAAGCTGCATTCTTCAATGTCCCACCGAGATCAACACATTTAAGTCATAACAGCACTCTGGAGTGGATCTGCTTTCGTTTCAATGTGATTCCAGTGTCTTTGAACACAAAATGGCGTCTAAACATCAAATAAGTGCAAAACAATGCTTTCACAAGTTTAATGTGGTGAAAAGGCTGTAATAGCTGTTCACGCAGGGAAGAGGCTTTTAAGCTGTTATTTGCAGGTAACACACGTTTTAACCACTATTGCTGTGTCAGTTGTCAAATAAGCTGCATTCTTCAATGTCCCACCGAGATCAACACATTTAAGTCATAACAGCACTCTGGAGTGGATCTTCTTTCGTTTCAATGTGATTCCAGTGTCTTTGAACACAAAATGGCGTCTAAACATCAAATAAGTGCAAAACAATGCCTTTACAAGTTTAATGTGGTGAAAAGGCTGTAATAGCTGTTTCACGCAGGGAAGAGGCTTTTAAGCTGTTATTTGCAGGTAACACACGTTTTAACCACTATTGCTGTGTCAGTTGTCAAATAAGCTGCATTCTTCAATGTCCCACCGAGATCAACACATTTAAGTCATAACAGCACTCTGGAGTGGATCTGCTTTCGTTTCAATGTGATTCCAGTGTCTTTGAACACAAAATGGCGTCTAAACATCAAATAAGTGCAAAACAATGCTTTTACAAGTTTAATGTGGTGAAAAGGCTGTAATAGCTGTTCACGCAGGGAAGAGGCTTTTAAGCTGTTATTTGCAGGTAACACACGTTTTAACCACTATTGCTGTGTCAGTTGTCAAATAAGCTGCATTCTTCAATGTCCCACCGAGATCAACACATTTAAGTCATAACAGCACTCTGGAGTGGATCTGCTTTCGTTTCAATGTGATTCCAGTGTCTTTGAACACAAAATGGCATCTAAACATCAAATAAGTGCAAAACAATGCTTTTACAAGTTTAATGTGGTGAAAAGGCTGTAATAGCTGTTCACGCAGGGAAGAGGCTTTTAAGCTGTTATTTGCAGGTAACACACGTTTTAACCACTGGGCCATTCCAGAATTGAGGATACATTTCAAGTATAGAAGAAAACTAAAAATAGGATTGATTTTTTTCATAAAACATTTTTTAATCTCATAGAACACACTTTAAAGTTAACATGTTCAGTATTTGCTCATCTTAAACATGTAAGATTTAAAATATTTAATCTGAAAAACAATGTAGAAACTGACAAATCTGTCAACTCTGTTAGGGACAAATTGGGTCAAATGTATGTAATCAACAAATGTACAACAAATCAAACCCCTGTCTTCCCTAAGATAACTTTTGTCTCTAAATCCATTAATGCAACTTTCAGTCGAATAAGACTGAGACTTTTTGTTTTGGAGTACAAATATCAACATATTCAACCGGAAAGTCGCCAAGACAGTGGCCATTTTAACTCAACATAGCATTAAAAACGTATGAACTGCTTTGAAATTTCATGTGGTTGGAATGTTAGGAATGACACAGCTTCTGATCATTTTTTTAACAATAAACACATATCTAATGATCATTTTAAAAGCAAAAACCCTGAACAAACAGGGTTGACATAGATGGTAACAGAGTTGACATGAATAACAGAGTTGACTACCCTTAGTTAAAAGATCAAAAACAACAACATTTTCTGCCGGACTCTGAAACGTTTAAAACCATTTCTAAACCATTTCTAAATGGAAAAACAACTATTTAAAGATTTCATGTAAAGATACACTGATTACAGCATTTCCTGAACTTGAATAATAACTGCATACTGATCTGGAAAGTAAAACGGCTGTCAAAATGTTTCTGACTGATAGCTAGGAATAAAACCCTACTTGCCCAGTCCATAGGCAAGCACACTAACCAGTCAAATAGCCATTGACAACCACATCATATGAACTCCCTCACACCCTGCGTATGTCAACTCAATCATTGGCAATTTCTGCCCATATTTTTTGGTCTATTTGTACATGACGTGCTGTCACTGAGGTTGGTTGTGGGATAAATCTGAGGACATCATCAAAGAGATACCACAAAATATCCTCATGGATTGGCCAGAAGAAGCGATTTATCCCCACTCTGTGCATGCATGTGACTTTTGCATGGGTCTCATTGACCTCGACAATGGTCCCAGGATAAATTTCATCATCATATTTGATGACACACCACTGTCCGATGATATCCTCACTTTCCCACTTGATTTCATTTGTGGTCTGCGTTTGGAGCACATTAGTGTCAGAAAGTATGGGCTCAACATCAAATTCAAACCTTTGTGTGTTATGACATGTACACTCAAGAGTCTGCCTAGTTGAGCAGAGACAGCTGACATCTCTGTAGATGACCTTTCCTGGTGTGAGAGCGATGATCTGATGGAGGCGCATTGTTGAAGGAACCACAGGGAGTTGTTTTGGCATCTCCTGTACAGCTTTGTCCACAGTTTCCTCATCGATGTAGAACAGCTGTATAGAGGTCTCTGCATTCAGTAGACAGTCATACAGTTGCTTGGCATTTGGAATGTCTTTTCCTTCACTGACCAATCTGTCTGCTGTTCTTTTTAAAGCCCCACCTACTCCATCTGGAGCACCTTTTCCATGTCCTGCTTCAAAGAAGCTCCATGTGCCTTTCTTGAAGCCCTTCTTGAACAACTCCGTGCTCAACATGTAGAAATTCCCCTTCTGGCGGTATTGGGTACATGGTCCATCACTAAAAAAATGAACCAAAGTTACTGATGGATGGTGGGTTTTCACATGATCTAGGACAGGGGACAGGTGTGTCCATATAGCAGGTGGACTTTTCTCTTTTGATGCTGAGATGGTCGTGAAGCACAAATGTTTGTCCACTCCACCCACATGAAGGATTCCTGTATGCAGAGTCGCCTGCTGCTGAGAGGATGCAAAGTGAACTGCTTGAATCTCTGCTGACAATTGGCATGCATAGTTTTCAGAAAAATCCATGTGAATCAAACACTCATGAGATTTCATGTTTTTCTTGAGCTCACGGTAGTGTAGGTATTGCATTTTAATGTTGAATTGATGCCTTGTGAAAACCCTCAGCTGGTTCTGAAACATCTCAATCATATCTCCTAGAGAACTCTCTATCTCCTTTTTCACAGTCATTCGGACTAGCTGTGATTCTTTCTTACTTGCTTTCTTTTTCTTTCTCTTTTCTCCCAGTTCAGTTGTCCACTGAACAAATCTCACTGGAGCGTCAGCGTCATAGTCACAGTTGAGCTGATAGACATTGCCTCTGCATTCGGCACAATCTCCATACATGCATTCTTTGCTTGCAGGGTCACAGCATATTGAGTTGATGTCAACTCAATCATTGGCAATTTCTGCCCATATTTTTTGGTCTATTTGTACATGACGTGCTGTCACTGAGGTTGGTTGTGGGATAATTCTGAGGACATCATCAAAGAGATACCACAAAATATCCTCATGGATTGGCCAGAAGAAGCGATTTATCCCCACTCTGTGCATGCATGTGACTTTTGCATGGGTCTCATTGACCTCGACAATGGTCCCAGGATAAATTTCATCATCATATTTGATGACACACCACTGTCCGATGATATCCTCACTTTCCCACTTGATTTCATTTGTGGTCTGCGTTTGGAGCACATTAGTGTCAGAAAGTATGGGCTCAACATCAAATTCAAACCTTTGTGTGTTATGACATGTACACTCAAGAGTCTGCCTAGTTGAGCAGAGACAGCTGACATCTCTGTAGATGACCTTTCCTGGTGTGAGAGCGATGATCTGATGGAGGCGCATTGTTGAAGGAACCACAGGGAGTTGTTTTGGCATCTCCTGTACAGCTTTGTCCACAGTTTCCTCATCGATGTAGAACAGCTGTATAGAGGTCTCTGCATTCAGTAGACAGTCATACAGTTGCTTGGCATTTGGAATGTCTTTTCCTTCACTGACCAATCCGTCTGCTGTTCTTTTTAAAGCCCCACCTACTCCATCTGGAGCACCTTTTCCATGTCCTGCTTCAAAGAAGCTCCATGTGCCTTTCTTGAAGCCCTTCTTGAACAACTCCGTGCTCAACATGTAGAAATTCCCCTTCTGGCGGTATTGGGTACATGGTCCATCACTAAAAAAATGAACCAAAGTTACTGATGGATGGTGGGTTTTCACATGATCTAGGACAGGGGACAGGTGTGTCCATATAGCAGGTGGACTTTTCTCTTTTGATGCTGAGATGGTCGTGAAGCACAAATGTTTGTCCACTCCACCCACATGAAGGATTCCTGTATGCAGAGTCGCCTGCTGCTGAGAGGATGCAAAGTGAACTGCTTGAATCTCTGCTGACAATTGGCATGCATAGTTTTCAGAAAAATCCATGTGAATCAAACACTCATGAGATTTCATGTTTTTCTTGAGCTCACGGTAGTGTAGGTATTGCATTTTAATGTTGAATTGATGCCTTGTGAAAACCCTCAGCTGGTTCTGAAACATCTCAATCATATCTCCTAGAGAACTCTCTATCTCCTTTTTCACAGTCATTCGGACTAGCTGTGATTCTTTCTTACTTGCTTTCTTTTTCTTTCTCTTTTCTCCCAGTTCAGTTGTCCACTGAACAAATCTCACTGGAGCGTCAGCGTCATAGTCACAGTTGAGCTGATAGACATTGCCTCTGCATTCGGCACAATCTCCATACATGCATTCTTTGCTTGCAGGGTCACAGCATATTGAGTTTGCAATGATTTCCAAGTCAGATGTCCCAATAAGTTGGAGTGTATGAAGTTTCTGTACAAGGAAGGAGAAGTTTTCATGAACTTTACAGAGACATGTTTCTCTGTCAGATATGGATGGGTGGACAACCCAGAAAGGACGCATGCAACAGAAAAGTGCATATGACAGCTGACTTGATGGATTCTCAAGAAGGAATTTGCGATGAAGATTTTTTATGGTATCATTTAGAAACCTTTTCTGCATTTTTGCTTTTCCCCTTGTGATAGTTTGCTTTTTTCCTGCAGTCAAGCGGCTCACATCATCTCTCAAAAAAAATTCCTCTATCTTCTTTTGGAACTTGCTCTGTGTTGATCGATATTTTCTTCTTTGAAAAGTCAGTTCACTTTTGTTCCTCTTGCTGAACCGCTTTCTTGATAAACCAAGTGAGGTCTGTATTGTTTTCTGTAGTTTGCAATTTTTTATGATCTTTCCTGACACTATCCGTGCTATCTTCTGACGCTCTCTCTCTTCTTTAGTGTCTTGGTACTTTTGTCTGATATTATTGATCAGTGCATTATGAAAAAAGAGAGTTCTTTGAACCTCTGCAGGGACATTATGTCTTCCTATCTGTTTACGTGTTTTTGATCGAGGGGAATCAGACACATGTGTCAGTCTCTGGATGCGTTTCTGGTATTTTCGGACAGCGGTCGTTTTCTTTTTCAGCAAACTCTTTAATTTTTCAATTTCTCTGTATAATTTGGAGTTCTCTCGCTTTGTTTTTCTTCGTCCTGAATTCTTTTGTCTGAAAGGATAAAAACAAATTTAAAATGTTATTTACAGTAGCCTGTTTCAATTCCTATTTTAAAGCTTACTTAGAACGTGGGCAGCTAACTTAAAGGCACACTCCTCAATTCTTAACAATTAGTTATATTTTTTGAAGAAATGGGTATTTATAATTAAAGGCCAACTATGTAAAAAAAATAACGGGCCTATGAACAAATAAAGAGAGAGTTCTTGAAACACTATGACGAATAGCAGTTTGCAAGAGTTTCATATTTACTTTAAGGCATGTTTCCTTTTGTATTTGAGAATGGGGTTAGAACAAAAAGAGAACATTGCCCTTCTAAAGTCCTGAAGTTCAAGATCACAGGACTATAAAACAAAATTGTTACTATAAAAAAACGTACGGGTTGGACCTTGCATAAATGATGGAGTTTACCTTTAAGAAACAACAATCAAAGTACTACACTTTTCTCCATCTATCATGACTAACTGACTACAGTTAACGTTTATAATAAACTCATGGACCTATGCACTCATCTAACCTGGATGTCTGTGGTTCAGGGTCTGGTTCAGGACTGTGTGGTGGTGTCTCTATCTCTTCTATTCTCTTCCTCCTTGCTCTGCACCTCTGCTGCGCCTCTCTCCAATACCTGCGCTTATACCTGTTCTCCCTTTCATCCTGATCAGCCACTGTGCTTGTCTGCCCTGCATTTCTCCTTTTGTGCCATCTATATCTGTCTTTCTGCAAATTTTCGGTCTTCCTTGCAGGGTCGGCATCTCGCCGTAACCTGTATTGTCGTTGCCTTTCTGCTGTTGACAACTTCATCTGAAACAGAAATTATCCAATTTCCTTAACCTGTAATGTTCACCATAAATGTACCCTTTACAGTCAAATGACCTAAAATCCGTAATAAGTGTAAAGTAATGCAAAATGCTTAAATGTGATTCAGAACATTTAGCTCTGTTACTCATCGTCAACTCTGTTATCGTTCAATTCTTTAAACCATTAACAGAGTTGACTGTAACAGAGTTGACGTTTTCCACCATTTTGTGCCTTAACGCCATGTGCTAATCTCAAACCAGCTAGCATATAGCATGTCTAAAAACAGATTTTTATTGATTTTCATCATATCATTGTTTTTTAAAAATTGAATGAGAGATTCACTGCAATATCACAGCAACAGATTTGACAAATGATTAATCTACTGTTAGTGTATCATGAACATTTTATACAAAATAATGAGAGAAGAAGCATAACAGACCTCACTGCTTTCCCATGTTTCCAGCAAGAGGAAGTGACATCACTGGGATCAGGTCACATGCTTTTTATTTGAAAGCTTTGGAGATTTTTTTGCAGTTTTATAACAGAGGTAACAGAGTTGACGAGAACATAGAGACAAACACAAAATGTGTTTTTTTATTACTGAAATTAACCAAAATATAGAAAATAGATATTTGATGTAAGTCATTTTATAACTGTGAATAGATTAAGCACAAAAAAACTGAAAATTACACTTAATTATATAACGTTAATTCAAGCTGAAAGTATGAGTCAGGAGCCGAAGACAGACAATCACAGGTGGGTTGATAGTCATTAACTTAATATTTTATGCATAAATTGTACTTAAAATACTAATTTAGCATTATGTTTAGTAAGATTTTAATTTAATTATTATAATTATTGAAATCTGATTAAATAAAGTCTTCTTTTTTTTTAAATAACAAAAGGTTTATCTGGGAGACGGCAAATGTATCTCCAATTCTAGAATGACCCCACTATTGCTGTGTCAGTTGTCAAATAAGCTGCATTCTTCAATGTCCCACCGAGATCAACACATTTAAGTCATAACAGCACTCTGGAGTGAATCTTCTTTCGTTTCAATGTGATTCCAGTGTCTTTGAACACAAAATGGCGTCTAAACATCAAATAAGTGCAAAACAATGCTTTTACAAGTTTAATGTGGTGAAAAGGCTGTAATAGCTGTTCACGCAGGGAAGAGGCTTTTAAGCTGTTATTTGCAGGTAACACACGTTTTAACCACTATTGCTGTGTCAGTTGTCAAATAAGCTGCATTCTTCAATGTCCCACCGAGATCAACACATTTAAGTCATAACAGCACTCTGGAGTGGATCTGCTTTCGTTTCAATGTGATTCCAGTGTCTTTGAACACAAAATGGCGTCTAAACATCAAATAAGTGCAAAACAATGCTTTTACAAGTTTAATGTGGTGAAAAGGCTGTAATAGCTGTTCACGCAGGGAAGAGGCTTTTAAGCTGTTATTTGCAGGTAACACACGTTTTAACCACTATTGCTGTGTCAGTTGTCAAATAAGCTGCATTCTTCAATGTCCCACCGAGATCAACACATTTAAGTCATAACAGTGGATCTTCTTTCGTTTCAATGTGATTCCAGTGTCTTTGAACACAAAATGGCGTCTAAACATCAAATAAGTGCAAAACAATGCTTTTACAAGTTTAATGTGGTGAAAAGGCTGTAATAGCTGTTTCACGCAGGGAAGAGGCTTTTAAGCTGTTATTTGCAGGTAACACACGTTTTAACCACTATTGCTGTGTCAGTTGTCAAATAAGCTGCATTCTTCAATGTCCCACCAAGATCAACACATTAAAGTCATAAAAGCACTCTGGAGTGGATCTGCTTTCGTTTCAGTGTCATTCCAGTGTCTTTGAACACAAAATGGTCTTTGAACACAAAATGGCGTCTAAACATCAAATAAGTGCAAAACAATGCTTTTACAAGTTTAATGTGGTGAAAAGGCTGTAATAGCTGTTTCACGCAGGGAAGAGGCTTTTAAGCTGTTATTTGCAGGTAACACACGTTTTAACCACTATTGCTGTGTCAGTTGTCAAATAAGCTGCATTCTTCAATGTCCCACCGAGATCAACACATTTAAGTCATAACAGCACTCTGGAGTGGATCTGCTTTCGTTTCAATGTGATTCCAGTGTCTTTGAACACAAAATGGCGTCTAAACATCAAATAAGTGCAAAACAATGCTTTTACAAGTTTAATGTGGTGAAAAGGCTGTAATAGCTGTTCACGCAGGGAAGAGGCTTTTAAGCTGTTATTTGCAGGTAACATACGTTTTAACCACTATTGCTGTGTCAGTTGTCAAATAAGCTGCATTCTTCAATGTCCCACTGAGATCAACACATTTAAGTCATAACAGCACTCTGGAGTGGATCTGCTTTCGTTTCAATGTGATTCCAATGTGACAATATCACATCACAAGAAGAGTCACATTATGTTTCACGTTAGCTGCTAAATATTCACATTTCTTTGACAGCGTGTTTGAGAATGTCCACGTCTCAGTGAGGAAACGAGTCAGAGTGTCTTCAGCTTCTGTATTCAGTCAGACTTGTTCAACAGGTGAACAATATGACCAGGATGTGATCTACAACCATCGACTATCTGAAGAACTACAAGCAGCAGGATCAGATTTGGGGAATGGAGTCCATTTATACAGCAGTTTAAACGTCCCTCATTCATCATAGCTGTTTCACGCAGGGAAGAGGCTTTTAAGCTGTTATTTGCAGGTAACACACGTTTTAACCACTATTGCAGTGTCAGTTGTCAAATAAGCTGCATTCTTCAATGTCCCACCGAGATCAACACATTTAAGTCATAAAAGCACTCTGGAGTGGATCTGCTTTCGTTTCAATGTGATTCCAGTGTCTTTGAACACAAAATGGCGTCTAAACATCAAATAAGTGCAAAACAATGCTTTTACAAGTTTAATGTGGTGAAAAGGCTGTAATAGCTGTTTCACGCAGGGAAGAGGCTTTTAAGCTGTTATTTGCAGGTAACACACGTTTTAACCACTATTGCTGTGTCAGTTGTCAAATAAGCTGCATTCTTCAATGTCCCACCGAGATCAACACATTTAAGTCATAACAGCACTCTGGAGTGGATCTGCTTTCGTTTCAATGTGATTCCAGTGTCTTTGAACACAAAATGGCGTCTAAACATCAAATAAGTGCAAAACAATGCTTTTACAAGTTTAATGTGGTGAAAAGGCTGTAATAGCTGTTCACGCAGGGAAGAGGCTTTTAAGCTGTTATTTGCAGGTAACATACGTTTTAACCACTATTGCTGTGTCAGTTGTCAAATAAGCTGCATTCTTCAATGTCCCACTGAGATCAACACATTTAAGTCATAACAGCACTCTGGAGTGGATCTGCTTTCGTTTCAATGTGATTCCAGTGTCTTTGAACACAAAATGGCGTCTAAACATCAAATAAGTGCAAAACAATGCTTTTACAAGTTTAATGTGGTGAAAAGGCTGTAATAGCTGTTTCACGCAGGGAAGAGGCTTTTAAGCTGTTATTTGCAGGTAACACACGTTTTAACCACTATTGCTGTGTCAGTTGTCAAATAAGCTGCATTCTTCAATGTCCCACCGAGATCAACACATTAAAGTCATAAAAGCACTCTGCAGTGGATCTGCTTTCGTTTCAGTGTCATTCCAGTGTCTTTGAACACAAAATGGTCTTTGAACACAAAATGGCGTCTAAACATCAAATAAGTGCAAAACAATGCTTTTACAAGTTTAATGTGGTGAAAAGGCTGTAATAGCTGTTTCACGCAGGGAAGAGGCTTTTAAGCTGTTATTTGCAGGTAACACACGTTTTAACCACTATTGCTGTGTCAGTTGTCAAATAAGCTGCATTCTTCAATGTCCCACCGAGATCAACACATTTAAGTCATAACAGCACTCTGGAGTGGATCTGCTTTCGTTTCAATGTGATTCCAGTGTCTTTGAACACAAAATGGCGTCTAAACATCAAATAAGTGCAAAACAATGCTTTTACAAGTTTAATGTGGTGAAAAGGCTGTAATAGCTGTTTCACGCAGGGAAGAGGCTTTTAAGCTGTTATTTGCAGGTAACACACGTTTTAACCACTATTGCAGTGTCAGTTGTCAAATAAGCTGCATTCTTCAATGTCCCACCGAGATCAACACATTTAAGTCATAAAAGCACTCTGGAGTGGATCTGCTTTCGTTTCAATGTGATTCCAGTGTCTTTGAACACAAAATGGCGTCTAAACATCAAATAAGTGCAAAACAATGCTTTTACAAGTTTAATGTGGTGAAAAGGCTGTAATAGCTGTTTCACGCAGGGAAGAGGCTTTTAAGCTGTTATTTGCAGGTAACACACGTTTTAACCACTATTGCTGTGTCAGTTGTCAAATAAGCTGCATTCTTCAATGTCCCACCGAGATCAACACATTTAAGTCATAACAGCACTCTGGAGTGGATCTGCTTTCGTTTCAATGTGATTCCAGTGTCTTTGAACACAAAATGGCGTCTAAACATCAAATAAGTGCAAAACAATGCTTTTACAAGTTTAATGTGGTGAAAAGGCTGTAATAGCTGTTCACGCAGGGAAGAGGCTTTTAAGCTGTTATTTGCAGGTAACATACGTTTTAACCACTATTGCTGTGTCAGTTGTCAAATAAGCTGCATTCTTCAATGTCCCACTGAGATCAACACATTTAAGTCATAACAGCACTCTGGAGTGGATCTTCTTTCGTTTCAATGTGATTCCAGTGTCTTTGAACACAAAATGGCGTCTAAACATCAAATAAGTGCAAAACAATGCTTTTACAAGTTTAATGTGGTGAAAAGGCTGTAATAGCTGTTTCACGCAGGGAAGAGGCTTTTAAGCTGTTATTTGCAGGTAACACACGTTTTAACCACTATTGCTGTGTCAGTTGTCAAATAAGCTGCATTCTTCAATGTCCCACCAAGATCAACACATTAAAGTCATAAAAGCACTCTGGAGTGGATCTGCTTTCGTTTCAGTGTCATTCCAGTGTCTTTGAACACAAAATGGTCTTTGAACACAAAATGGCGTCTAAACATCAAATAAGTGCAAAACAATGCTTTTACAAGTTTAATGTGGTGAAAAGGCTGTAATAGCTGTTTCACGCAGGGAAGAGGCTTTTAAGCTGTTATTTGCAGGTAACACACGTTTTAACCACTATTGCTGTGTCAGTTGTCAAATAAGCTGCATTCTTCAATGTCCCACCGAGATCAACACATTTAAGTCATAACAGCACTCTGGAGTGGATCTGCTTTCGTTTCAATGTGATTCCAGTGTCTTTGAACACAAAATGGCGTCTAAACATCAAATAAGTGCAAAACAATGCTTTTACAAGTTTAATGTGGTGAAAAGGCTGTAATAGCTGTTCACGCAGGGAAGAGGCTTTTAAGCTGTTATTTGCAGGTAACATACGTTTTAACCACTATTGCTGTGTCAGTTGTCAAATAAGCTGCATTCTTCAATGTCCCACTGAGATCAACACATTTAAGTCATAACAGCACTCTGGAGTGGATCTGCTTTCGTTTCAATGTGATTCCAATGTGACAATATCACATCACAAGAAGAGTCACATTATGTTTCACGTTAGCTGCTAAATATTCACATTTCTTTGACAGCGTGTTTGAGAATGTCCACGTCTCAGTGAGGAAACGAGTCAGAGTGTCTTCAGCTTCTGTATTCAGTCAGACTTGTTCAACAGGTGAACAATATGACCAGGATGTGATCTACAACCATCGACTATCTGAAGAACTACAAGCAGCAGGATCAGATTTGGGGAATGGAGTCCATTTATACAGCAGTTTAAACGTCCCTCATTCATCATAGCTGTTTCACGCAGGGAAGAGGCTTTTAAGCTGTTATTTGCAGGTAACACACGTTTTAACCACTATTGCAGTGTCAGTTGTCAAATAAGCTGCATTCTTCAATGTCCCACCGAGATCAACACATTTAAGTCATAAAAGCACTCTGGAGTGGATCTGCTTTCGTTTCAATGTGATTCCAGTGTCTTTGAACACAAAATGGCGTCTAAACATCAAATAAGTGCAAAACAATGCTTTTACAAGTTTAATGTGGTGAAAAGGCTGTAATAGCTGTTTCACGCAGGGAAGAGGCTTTTAAGCTGTTATTTGCAGGTAACACACGTTTTAACCACTATTGCTGTGTCAGTTGTCAAATAAGCTGCATTCTTCAATGTCCCACCGAGATCAACACATTTAAGTCATAACAGCACTCTGGAGTGGATCTGCTTTCGTTTCAATGTGATTCCAGTGTCTTTGAACACAAAATGGCGTCTAAACATCAAATAAGTGCAAAACAATGCTTTTACAAGTTTAATGTGGTGAAAAGGCTGTAATAGCTGTTCACGCAGGGAAGAGGCTTTTAAGCTGTTATTTGCAGGTAACATACGTTTTAACCACTATTGCTGTGTCAGTTGTCAAATAAGCTGCATTCTTCAATGTCCGACTGAGATCAACACATTTAAGTCATAACAGCACTCTGGAGTGGATCTGCTTTCGTTTCAATGTGATTCCAGTGTCTTTGAACACAAAATGGCGTCTAAACATCAAATAAGTGCAAAACAATGCTTTTACAAGTTTAATGTGGTGAAAAGGCTGTAATAGCTGTTTCACGCAGGGAAGAGGCTTTTAAGCTGTTATTTGCAGGTAACACACGTTTTAACCACTATTGCTGTGTCAGTTGTCAAATAAGCTGCATTCTTCAATGTCCCACCGAGATCAACACATTAAAGTCATAAAAGCACTCTGCAGTGGATCTGCTTTCGTTTCAGTGTCATTCCAGTGTCTTTGAACACAAAATGGTCTTTGAACACAAAATGGCGTCTAAACATCAAATAAGTGCAAAACAATGCTTTTACAAGTTTAATGTGGTGAAAAGGCTGTAATAGCTGTTTCACGCAGGGAAGAGGCTTTTAAGCTGTTATTTGCAGGTAACACACGTTTTAACCACTATTGCTGTGTCAGTTGTCAAATAAAATGCATTCTTCAATGTCCCACCGAGATCAACACATTTAAGTCATAACAGCACTCTGGAGTGGATCTGCTTTCGTTTCAATGTGATTCCAGTGTCTTTGAACACAAAATGGCGTCTAAACATCAAATAAGTGCAAAACAATGCTTTTACAAGTTTAATGTGGTGAAAAGGCTGTAATAGCTGTTTCACGCAGGGAAGAGGCTTTTAAGCTGTTATTTGCAGGTAACACACGTTTTAACCACTATTGCAGTGTCAGTTGTCAAATAAGCTGCATTCTTCAATGTCCCACCGAGATCAACACATTTAAGTCATAAAAGCACTCTGGAGTGGATCTGCTTTCGTTTCAATGTGATTCCAGTGTCTTTGAACACAAAATGGCGTCTAAACATCAAATAAGTGCAAAACAATGCTTTTACAAGTTTAATGTGGTGAAAAGGCTGTAATAGCTGTTTCACGCAGGGAAGAGGCTTTTAAGCTGTTATTTGCAGGTAACACACGTTTTAACCACTATTGCTGTGTCAGTTGTCAAATAAGCTGCATTCTTCAATGTCCCACCGAGATCAACACATTTAAGTCATAACAGCACTCTGGAGTGGATCTGCTTTCGTTTCAATGTGATTCCAGTGTCTTTGAACACAAAATGGCGTCTAAACATCAAATAAGTGCAAAACAATGCTTTTACAAGTTTAATGTGGTGAAAAGGCTGTAATAGCTGTTCACGCAGGGAAGAGGCTTTTAAGCTGTTATTTGCAGGTAACACACGTTTTAACCACTATTGCTGTGTCAGTTGTCAAATAAGCTGTATTCTTCAATGTCCCACCGAGATCAACACATTTAAGTCATAACAGTGGATCTTCTTTCGTTTCAATGTGATTCCAGTGTCTTTGAACACAAAATGGCGTCTAAACATCAAATAAGTGCAAAACAATGCTTTTACAAGTTTAATGTGGTGAAAAGGCTGTAATAGCTGTTCACGCAGGGAAGAGGCTTTTAAGCTGTTATTTGCAGGTAACACACGTTTTAACCACTATTGCTGTGTCAGTTGTCAAATAAGCTGCATTCTTCAATGTCCCACCGAGATCAACACATTTATGTCATAACAGCACTCTGGAGTGGATCTGCTTTCGTTTCAATGTGATTCCAGTGTCTTTGAACACAAAATGGCGTCTAAACATCAAATAAGTGCAAAACAATGCTTTTACAAGTTTAATGTGGTGAAAAGGCTGTAATAGCTGTTCACGCAGGGAAGAGGCTTTTAAGCTGTTATTTGCAGGTAACACACGTTTTAACCACTATTGCTGTGTCAGTTGTCAAATAAGCTGCATTCTTCAATGTCCCACCGAGATCAACACATTTAAGTCATAACAGCACTCTGGAGTGGATCTGCTTTCGTTTCAATGTGATTCCAGTGTCTTTGAACACAAAATGGCGTCTAAACATCAAATAAGTGCAAAACAATGCTTTTACAAGTTTAATGTGGTGAAAAGGCTGTAATAGCTGTTCACGCAGGGAAGAGGCTTTTAAGCTGTTATTTGCAGGTAACATACGTTTTAACCACTATTGCTGTGTCAGTTGTCAAATAAGCTGCATTCTTCAATGTCCCACTGAGATCAACACATTTAAGTCATAACAGCACTCTGGAGTGGATCTGCTTTCGTTTCAATGTGATTCCAGTGTCTTTGAACACAAAATGGCGTCTAAACATCAAATAAGTGCAAAACAATGCTTTTAAAAGTTTAATGTGGTGAAAAGGCTGTAATAGCTGTTTCACGCAGGGAAGAGGCTTTTAAGCTGTTATTTGCAGGTAACACACGTTTTAACCACTATTGCTGTGTCAGTTGTCAAATAAGCTGCATTCTTCAATGTCCCACCGAGATCAACACATTAAAGTCATAAAAGCACTCTGCAGTGGATCTGCTTTCGTTTCAGTGTCATTCCAGTGTCTTTGAACACAAAATGGTCTTTGAACACAAAATGGCGTCTAAACATCAAATAAGTGCAAAACAATGCTTTTACAAGTTTAATGTGGTGAAAAGGCTGTAATAGCTGTTTCACGCAGGGAAGAGGCTTTTAAGCTGTTATTTGCAGGTAACACACGTTTTAACCACTATTGCTGTGTCAGTTGTCAAATAAGCTGCATTCTTCAATGTCCCACCGAGATCAACACATTTAAGTCATAACAGCACTCTGGAGTGGATCTGCTTTCGTTTCAATGTGATTCCAGTGTCTTTGAACACAAAATGGCGTCTAAACATCAAATAAGTGCAAAACAATGCTTTTACAAGTTTAATGTGGTGAAAAGGCTGTAATAGCTGTTTCACGCAGGGAAGAGGCTTTTAAGCTGTTATTTGCAGGTAACACACGTTTTAACCACTATTGCAGTGTCAGTTGTCAAATAAGCTGCATTCTTCAATGTCCCACCGAGATCAACACATTTAAGTCATAAAAGCACTCTGGAGTGGATCTGCTTTCGTTTCAATGTGATTCCAGTGTCTTTGAACACAAAATGGCGTCTAAACATCAAATAAGTGCAAAACAATGCTTTTACAAGTTTAATGTGGTGAAAAGGCTGTAATAGCTGTTTCACGCAGGGAAGAGGCTTTTAAGCTGTTATTTGCAGGTAACACACGTTTTAACCACTATTGCTGTGTCAGTTGTCAAATAAGCTGCATTCTTCAATGTCCCACCGAGATCAACACATTTAAGTCATAACAGCACTCTGGAGTGGATCTGCTTTCATTTCAATGTGATTCCAGTGTCTTTGAACACAAAATGGCGTCTAAACATCAAATAAGTGCAAAACAATGCTTTTACAAGTTTAATGTGGTGAAAAGGCTGTAATAGCTGTTCACGCAGGGAAGAGGCTTTTAAGCTGTTATTTGCAGGTAACACACGTTTTAACCACTATTGCTGTGTCAGTTGTCAAATAAGCTGTATTCTTCAATGTCCCACCGAGATCAACACATTTAAGTCATAACAGTGGATCTTCTTTCGTTTCAATGTGATTCCAGTGTCTTTGAACACAAAATGGCGTCTAAACATCAAATAAGTGCAAAACAATGCTTTTACAAGTTTAATGTGGTGAAAAGGCTGTAATAGCTGTTTCACGCAGGGAAGAAGGCTTTTAAGCTGTTATTTGCAGGTAACACACGTTTTAACCACTATTGCTGTGTCAGTTGTCAAATAAGCTGCATTCTTCAATGTCCCACCGAGATCAACACATTTAAGTCATAACAGCACTCTGGAGTGGATCTGCTTTCGTTTCAATGTGATTCCAGTGTCTTTGAACACAAAATGGCGTCTAAACATCAAATAAGTGCAAAACAATGCTTTTACAAGTTTAATGTGGTGAAAAGGCTGTAATAGCTGTTCACGCAGGGAAGAGGCTTTTAAGCTGTTATTTGCAGGTAACACACGTTTTAACCACTATTGCTGTGTCAGTTGTCAAATAAGCTGCATTCTTCAATGTCCCACCGAGATCAACACATTTAAGTCATAACAACACTCTGGAGTGGATCTGCTTTCGTTTCAATGTGATTCCAGTGTCTTTGAACACAACATGGCGTCTAAACATCAAATAAGTGCAAAACAATGCTTTTACAAGTTTAATGTGGTGAAAAGGCTGTAATAGCTGTTTCACGCAGGGAAGAGGCTTTTAAGCTGTTATTTGCAGGTAACACACGTTTTAACCGCTATTGCTGTGTCAGTTGTCAAATAAGCTGCATTCTTCAATGTCCCACCGAGATCAACACATTTAAGTCATAACAGTGGATCTTCTTTCGTTTCAATGTGATTCCAGTGTCTTTGAACACAAAATGGCGTCTAAACATCAAATAAGTGCAAAACAATGCTTTTACAAGTTTAATGTGGTGAAAAGGCTGTAATAGCTGTTTCACGCAGGGAAGAGGCTTTTAAGCTGTTATTTGCAGGTAACACACGTTTTAACCACTATTGCTGTGTCAGTTGTCAAATAAGCTGCATTCTTCAATGTCCCACCGAGATCAACACATTTAAGTCATAACAGCACTCTGGAGTGGATCTGCTTTCGTTTCAATGTGATTCCAGTGTCTTTGAACACAAAATGGCGTCTAAACATCAAATAAGTGCAAAACAATGCTTTTACAAGTTTAATGTGGTGAAAAGGCTGTAATAGCTGTTTCACGCAGGGAAGAAGGCTTTTAAGCTGTTATTTGCAGGTAACACACGTTTTAACCACTATTGCTGTGTCAGTTGTCAAATAAGCTGCATTCTTCAATGTCCCACCGAGATCAACACATTTAAGTCATAACAGCACTCTGGAGTGGATCTGCTTTCGTTTCAATGTGATTCCAGTGTCTTTGAACACAAAATGGCGTCTAAACATCAAATAAGTGCAAAACAATGCTTTTACAAGTTTAATGTGGTGAAAAGGCTGTAATAGCTGTTCACGCAGGGAAGAGGCTTTTAAGCTGTTATTTGCAGGTAACACACGTTTTAACCACTATTGCTGTGTCAGTTGTCAAATAAGCTGCATTCTTCAATGTCCCACCGAGATCAACACATTTAAGTCATAACAGCACTCTGGAGTGGATCTGCTTTCGTTTCAATGTGATTCCAGTGTCTTTGAACACAAAATGGCGTCTAAACATCAAATAAGTGCAAAACAATGCTTTTACAAGTTTAATGTGGTGAAAAGGCTGTAATAGCTGTTCACGCAGGGAAGAGGCTTTTAAGCTGTTAGTTGCAGGTAACACACGTTTTAACCACTATTGCTGTGTCAGTTGTCAAATAAGCTGTATTCTTCAATGTCCCACCGAGATCAACACATTTAAGTCATAACAGTGGATCTTCTTTCGTTTCAATGTGATTCCAGTGTCTTTGAACACAAAATGGCGTCTAAACATCAAATAAGTGCAAAACAATGCTTTTACAAGTTTAATGTGGTGAAAAGGCTGTAATAGCTGTTTCACACAGGGAAGAAGGCTTTTAAGCTGTTATTTGCAGGTAACACACGTTTTAACCACTATTGCTGTGTCAGTTGTCAAATAAGCTGCATTCTTCAATGTCCCACCGAGATCAACACATTTAAGTCATAATAGCACTCTGGAGTGGATCTGCTTTCGTTTCAATGTGATTCCAGTGTCTTTGAACACAAAATGGCGTCTAAACATCAAATAAGTGCAAAACAATGCTTTTACAAGTTTAATGTGGTGAAAAGGCTGTAATAGCTGTTCACGCAGGGAAGAGGCTTTTAGGCTGTTATTTGCAGGTAACACACGTTTTAACCACTATTGCTGTGTCAGTTGTCAAATAAGCTGCATTCTTCAATGTCCCACCGAGATCAACACATTTAAGTCATAACAGTGGATCTTCTTTCGTTTCAATGTGATTCCAGTGTCTTTGAACACAAAATGGCGTCTAAACATCAAATAAGTGCAAAACAATGCTTTTACAAGTTTAATGTGGTGAAAAGGCTGTAATAGCTGTTTCACGCAGGGAAGAAGGCTTTTAAGCTGTTATTTGCAGGTAACACACGTTTTAACCACTATTGCTGTGTCAGTTGTCAAATAAGCTGCATTCTTCAATGTCCCACCGAGATCAACACATTTAAGTCATAACAGCACTCTGGAGTGGATCTGCTTTCGTTTCAATGTGATTCCAGTGTCTTTGAACACAAAATGGCGTCTAAACATCAAATAAGTGCAAAACAATGCTTTTACAAGTTTAATGTGGTGAAAAGGCTGTAATAGCTGTTCACGCAGGGAAGAGGCTTTTAAGCTGTTATTTGCAGTTAACACACGTTTTAACCACTATTGCTGTGTCAGTTGTCAAATAAGCTGCATTCTTCAATGTCCCACCGAGATCAACACATTTAAGTCATAACAGCACTCTGGAGTGGATCTGCTTTCGTTTCAATGTGATTCCAGTGTCTTTGAACACAAAATGGCGTCTAAACATCAAATAAGTGCAAAACAATGCTTTTACAAGTTTAATGTGGTGAAAAGGCTGTAATAGCTGTTCACGCAGGGAAGAGGCTTTTAAGCTGTTATTTGCAGGTAACACACGTTTTAACCACTATTGCTGTGTCAGTTGTCAAATAAGCTGCATTCTTCAATGTCCCACCGAGATCAACACATTTAAGTCATAACAGCACTCTGGAGTGGATCTGCTTTCGTTTCAATGTGATTCCAGTGTCTTTGAACACAAAATGGCGTCTAAACATCAAATAAGTGCAAAACAATGCTTTTACAAGTTTAATGTGGTGAAAAGGCTGTAATAGCTGTTTCACGCAGGGAAGAGGCTTTTAAGCTGTTATTTGCAGGTAACACACGTTTTAACCACTATTGCAGTGTCAGTTGTCAAATAAGCTGCATTCTTCAATGTCCCACCGAGATCAACACATTTAAGTCATAAAAGCACTCTGGAGTGGATCTGCTTTCGTTTCAATGTGATTCCAGTGTCTTTGAACACAAAATGGCGTCTAAACATCGAATAAGTGCAAAACAATGCTTTTACAAGTTTAATGTGGTGAAAAGGCTGTAATAGCTGTTTCACGCAGGGAAGAGGCTTTTAAGCTGTTATTTGCAGGTAAAACACGTTTTAACCGCTATTGCTGTGTCAGTTGTCAAATAAGCTGCATTCTTCAATGTCCCACCGAGATCAACACATTTAAGTCATAACAGTGGATCTTCTTTCGTTTCAATGTGATTCCAGTGTCTTTGAACACAAAATGGCGTCTAAACATCAAATAAGTGCAAAACAATGCTTTTACAAGTTTAATGTGGTGAAAAGGCTGTAATAGCTGTTTCACGCAGGGAAGAAGGCTTTTAAGCTGTTATTTGCAGGTAACACACGTTTTAACCACTATTGCTGTGTCAGTTGTCAAATAAGCTGCATTCTTCAATGTCCCACCGAGATCAACACATTTAAGTCATAACAGCACTCTGGAGTGGATCTGCTTTCGTTTTAATGTGATTCCAGTGTCTTTGAACACAAAATGGCGTCTAAACATCAAATAAGTGCAAAACAATGCTTTTACAAGTTTAATGTGGTGAAAAGGCTGTAATAGCTGTTTCACGCAGGGAAGAGGCTTTTAAGCTGTTATTTGCAGGTAACACACGTTTTAACCACTATTGCTGTGTCAGTTGTCAAATAAGCTGCATTCTTCAATGTCCCACCGAGATCAACACATTTAAGTCATAACAGCACTCTGGAGTGGATCTGCTTTCGTTTCAATGTGATTCCAGTGTCTTTGAACACAAAATGGCGTCTAAACATCAAATAAGTGCAAAACAATGCTTTTACAAGTTTAATGTGGTGAAAAGGCTGTAATAGCTGTTTCACGCAGGGAAGAGGCTTTTAAGCTGTTATTTGCAGGTAACACACGCGAGACGCCAAAACATCATCCAACTCCTCCGTTCTCATTCTCCTTGACCTATCTGCTGCATTCGACACAGTCAACCACCAAATTCTCCTCTCCACTCTGGCTGAACTTGGCATAACCGACTCTGCTCTCACCTGGTTTACATCATACCTGACAAACCGCACCTTTCAGGTCACATGGAATGGCTCTATGTCCAAACCCTGCTCTCTGGACACGGGTGTCCCTCAAGGCTCAGTATTAGGACCGCTTCTGTTCTCACTATACACCAGATCACTAGGTTCTGTTATCACATCGCATGGATTCTCCTACCATTGCTACGCTGATGACACCCAGCTGTTCCTCTCTTTTCCCCCGTCCTCTGACGCTCACATTGCAACTCGCATCTCGGACTGTCTGGCTGACATCTCTGTCTGGACAACTGCACATCACCTCAAGCTTAACCTGAATAAAACCGAACTCCTCTTCATCCCAGGGAAAGACTGCCCTCACATGGACCTGTCGGTCACTGTTGAGGGCATCACAGTATTTCCTTCCTCAACTGCGAGGAACCTGGGTGTAATCCTCGATGACCAACTATCCTGCACCCCCAACATCACTGCTGTGGCCCGATCCTGCAGATTTGCCCTCTACAATATCCGCAGGATTCGGACCTTCCTCACAAAGGATGCAACGCAGCTCTTGGTCCAAGCACTGGTCATCTCCCGCCTTGACTACTGCAACTCTCTCCTGGCCGGACTCCCGGCCTATGCGATTAAACCATTGCAGCGTATCCAGAACGCTGCAGCACGCCTTATCTTCAACCTACCCAAATTCTCCCACGTGACCCCCCTCCTCCGTGACCTCCACTGGCTCCCTGTTGCAGCACGCATCCAATTCAAGACGATGACACTGGCCTTCAGGGCCATCAATGGAACGGCACCTGCCTACCTTCAAACACTGGTCAAACCTCATGCCCCGAAGCGAGCACTCCGCTCCTCTACTTCAGCTGGCCGGCTGGTACCACCATCGCTGAAATCAAACAAATGTCGCTCAGCAAAGTCCAGACTCTTCTCTGTTCTGGCGCCTCAGTGGTGGAACGAACTCCCGACCAATATCAGGACAGCAGAGTCATTTGCCATCTTCCGAAAAAGGCTCAAGACTCACCTGTTCAGACTTCACCTCGACTCTACATAGCATGACCCACTAACACCCTCCCTCGACCCCCCCCCCCCCCCCCCCCCCGAAAAAAAAAAAAAAAAAAAAAAAAAAAAAAACTCGGATCGTAGCACTGTTACTCTTGAAGTACTACTTTACTCAGATGAGGACCTAACACTTGTTCTATTTTTAGCTCTTACTGCATCGGCAATGATACGTCGTGGTTTCTTTGTTTCCTTCTTTTGACAAATGTACTTATTGTAAGTCGCTTTGGACAAAAGCGTCTGCTAAATGACCTAAATGTAAATGTAAATGTAAATGTTTTAACCACTATTGCTGTGTCAGTTGTCAAATAAGCTGCATTCTTCAATGTCCCACCGAGATCAACACATTTAAGTCATAACAGCACTCTGGAGTGGATCTGCTTTCGTTTCAATGTGATTCCAGTGTCTTTGAACACAAAATGGCGTCTAAACATCAAATAAGTGCAAAACAATGCTTTTACAAGTTTAATGTGGGGAAAAGGCTGCAATAGCTGTTTCACGCAGGGAAGAGGCTTTTAAGCTGTTATTTGCAGGTAACACACGTTTTAACCACTATTGCTGTGTCAGTTGTCAAATAAGCTGCATTCTTCAATGTCCCACCGAGATCAACACATTTAAGTCATAAAAGCACTCTGGAGTGGGTCTGCTTTCGTTTCAATGTGATTCCAGTGTCTTTGAACATAAAATGGCGTCTAAACATCAAATAAGTGCAAAACAATGCTTTTACAAGTTTAATGTGGTGAAAAGGCTGTAATAGCTGTTTCACGCAGGGAAGAGGCTTTTAAGCTGTTATTTGCAGGTAACACACGTTTTAACCACTATTGCTGTGTCAGTTGTCAAATAAGCTGCATTCTTCAATGTCCCACCGAGATCAACACATTTAAGTCATAACAGTGGATCTTCTTTCGTTTCAATGTGATTCCAGTGTCTTTGAACACAAAATGGCGTCTAAACATCAAATAAGTGCAAAACAATGCTTTTACAAGTTTAATGTGGTGAAAAGGCTGTAATAGCTGTTTCACGCAGGGAAGAGGCTTTTAAGCTGTTATTTGCAGGTAACACACGTTTTAACCACTATTGCTGTGTCAGTTGTCAAATAAGCTGCATTCTTCAATGTCCCACCGAGATCAACACATTTAAGTCATAACAGCACTCTGGAGTGGATCTGCTTTCGTTTCAATGTGATTCCAGTGTCTTTGAACACAAAATGGCGTCTAAACATCAAATAAGTGCAAAACAATGCTTTTACAAGTTTAATGTGGTGAAAAGGCTGTAATAGCTGTTCACGCAGGGAAGAGGCTTTTAAGCTGTTATTTGCAGGTAACACACGTTTTAACCACTATTGCTGTGTCAGTTGTCAAATAAGCTGCATTCTTCAATGTCCCACCGAGATCAACACATTTAAGTCATAACAGCACTCTGGAGTGGATCTGCTTTCGTTTCAATGTGATTCCAGTGTCTTTGAACACAAAATGGCGTCTAAACATCAAATAAGTGCAAAACAATGCTTTTACAAGTTTAATGTGGTGAAAAGGCTGTAATAGCTGTTTCACGCAGGGAAGAGGCTTTTAAGCTGTTATTTGCAGGTAACACACGTTTTAACCACTATTGCAGTGTCAGTTGTCAAATAAGCTGCATTCTTCAATGTCCCACCGAGATCAACACATTTAAGTCATAAAAGCACTCTGGAGTGGATCTGCTTTCGTTTCAATGTGATTCCAGTGTCTTTGAACACAAAATGGCGTCTAAACATCGAATAAGTGCAAAACAATGCTTTTACAAGTTTAATGTGGTGAAAAGGCTGTAATAGCTGTTTCACGCAGGGAAGAGGCTTTTAAGCTGTTATTTGCAGGTAAAACACGTTTTAACCGCTATTGCTGTGTCAGTTGTCAAATAAGCTGCATTCTTCAATGTCCCACCGAGATCAACACATTTAAGTCATAACAGTGGATCTTCTTTCGTTTCAATGTGATTCCAGTGTCTTTGAACACAAAATGGCGTCTAAACATCAAATAAGTGCAAAACAATGCTTTTACAAGTTTAATGTGGTGAAAAGGCTGTAATAGCTGTTTCACGCAGGGAAGAAGGCTTTTAAGCTGTTATTTGCAGGTAACACACGTTTTAACCACTATTGCTGTGTCAGTTGTCAAATAAGCTGCATTCTTCAATGTCCCACCGAGATCAACACATTTAAGTCATAACAGCACTCTGGAGTGGATCTGCTTTCGTTTTAATGTGATTCCAGTGTCTTTGAACACAAAATGGCGTCTAAACATCAAATAAGTGCAAAACAATGCTTTTACAAGTTTAATGTGGTGAAAAGGCTGTAATAGCTGTTTCACGCAGGGAAGAGGCTTTTAAGCTGTTATTTGCAGGTAACACACGTTTTAACCACTATTGCTGTGTCAGTTGTCAAATAAGCTGCATTCTTCAATGTCCCACCGAGATCAACACATTTAAGTCATAACAGCACTCTGGAGTGGATCTGCTTTCGTTTCAATGTGATTCCAGTGTCTTTGAACACAAAATGGCGTCTAAACATCAAATAAGTGCAAAACAATGCTTTTACAAGTTTAATGTGGTGAAAAGGCTGTAATAGCTGTTTCACGCAGGGAAGAGGCTTTTAAGCTGTTATTTGCAGGTAACACACGCGAGACGCCAAAACATCATCCAACTCCTCCGTTCTCATTCTCCTTGACCTATCTGCTGCATTCGACACAGTCAACCACCAAATTCTCCTCTCCACTCTGGCTGAACTTGGCATAACCGACTCTGCTCTCACCTGGTTTACATCATACCTGACAAACCGCACCTTTCAGGTCACATGGAATGGCTCTATGTCCAAACCCTGCTCTCTGGACACGGGTGTCCCTCAAGGCTCAGTATTAGGACCGCTTCTGTTCTCACTATACACCAGATCACTAGGTTCTGTTATCACATCGCATGGATTCTCCTACCATTGCTACGCTGATGACACCCAGCTGTTCCTCTCTTTTCCCCCGTCCTCTGACGCTCACATTGCAACTCGCATCTCGGACTGTCTGGCTGACATCTCTGTCTGGACAACTGCACATCACCTCAAGCTTAACCTGAATAAAACCGAACTCCTCTTCATCCCAGGGAAAGACTGCCCTCACATGGACCTGTCGGTCACTGTTGAGGGCATCACAGTATTTCCTTCCTCAACTGCGAGGAACCTGGGTGTAATCCTCGATGACCAACTATCCTGCACCCCCAACATCACTGCTGTGGCCCGATCCTGCAGATTTGCCCTCTACAATATCCGCAGGATTCGGACCTTCCTCACAAAGGATGCAACGCAGCTCTTGGTCCAAGCACTGGTCATCTCCCGCCTTGACTACTGCAACTCTCTCCTGGCCGGACTCCCGGCCTATGCGATTAAACCATTGCAGCGTATCCAGAACGCTGCAGCACGCCTTATCTTCAACCTACCCAAATTCTCCCACGTGACCCCCCTCCTCCGTGACCTCCACTGGCTCCCTGTTGCAGCACGCATCCAATTCAAGACGATGACACTGGCCTTCAGGGCCATCAATGGAACGGCACCTGCCTACCTTCAAACACTGGTCAAACCTCATGCCCCGAAGCGAGCACTCCGCTCCTCTACTTCAGCTGGCCGGCTGGTACCACCATCGCTGAAATCAAACAAATGTCGCTCAGCAAAGTCCAGACTCTTCTCTGTTCTGGCGCCTCAGTGGTGGAACGAACTCCCGACCAATATCAGGACAGCAGAGTCATTTGCCATCTTCCGAAAAAGGCTCAAGACTCACCTGTTCAGACTTCACCTCGACTCTACATAGCATGACCCACTAACACCCTCCCTCGACCCCCCCCCCCCCCCCCCCCCCCGAAAAAAAAAAAAAAAAAAAAAAAAAAAAAAAACTCGGATCGTAGCACTGTTACTCTTGAAGTACTACTTTACTCAGATGAGGACCTAACACTTGTTCTATTTTTAGCTCTTACTGCATCGGCAATGATACGTCGTGGTTTCTTTGTTTCCTTCTTTTGACAAATGTACTTATTGTAAGTCGCTTTGGACAAAAGCGTCTGCTAAATGACCTAAATGTAAATGTAAATGTAAATGTTTTAACCACTATTGCTGTGTCAGTTGTCAAATAAGCTGCATTCTTCAATGTCCCACCGAGATCAACACATTTAAGTCATAACAGCACTCTGGAGTGGATCTGCTTTCGTTTCAATGTGATTCCAGTGTCTTTGAACACAAAATGGCGTCTAAACATCAAATAAGTGCAAAACAATGCTTTTACAAGTTTAATGTGGGGAAAAGGCTGCAATAGCTGTTTCACGCAGGGAAGAGGCTTTTAAGCTGTTATTTGCAGGTAACACACGTTTTAACCACTATTGCTGTGTCAGTTGTCAAATAAGCTGCATTCTTCAATGTCCCACCGAGATCAACACATTTAAGTCATAAAAGCACTCTGGAGTGGGTCTGCTTTCGTTTCAATGTGATTCCAGTGTCTTTGAACATAAAATGGCGTCTAAACATCAAATAAGTGCAAAACAATGCTTTTACAAGTTTAATGTGGTGAAAAGGCTGTAATAGCTGTTTCACGCAGGGAAGAGGCTTTTAAGCTGTTATTTGCAGGTAACACACGTTTTAACCACTATTGCTGTGTCAGTTGTCAAATAAGCTGCATTCTTCAATGTCCCACCGAGATCAACACATTTAAGTCATAACAGTGGATCTTCTTTCGTTTCAATGTGATTCCAGTGTCTTTGAACACAAAATGGCGTCTAAACATCAAATAAGTGCAAAACAATGCTTTTACAAGTTTAATGTGGTGAAAAGGCTGTAATAGCTGTTTCACGCAGGGAAGAGGCTTTTAAGCTGTTATTTGCAGGTAACACACGTTTTAACCACTATTGCTGTGTCAGTTGTCAAATAAGCTGCATTCTTCAATGTCCCACCGAGATCAACACATTTAAGTCATAACAGCACTCTGGAGTGGATCTGCTTTCGTTTCAATGTGATTCCAGTGTCTTTGAACACAAAATGGCGTCTAAACATCAAATAAGTGCAAAACAATGCTTTTACAAGTTTAATGTGGTGAAAAGGCTGTAATAGCTGTTTCACGCAGGGAAGAGGCTTTTAAGCTGTTATTTGCAGGTAACACACGTTTTAACCACTATTGCTGTGTCAGTTGTCAAATAAGCTGCATTCTTCAATGTCCCACCGAGATCAACACATTTAAGTCATAACAGTGGATCTTCTTTCGTTTCAATGTGATTCCAGTGTCTTTGAACACAAAATGGCGTCTAAACATCAAATAAGTGCAAAACAATGCTTTTACAAGTTTAATTTGGTAAAAAGGCTGTAATAGCTGTTTCACGCAGGGAAGAGGCTTTTAAGCTGTTATTTGCAGGTAACACACGTTTTAACCACTATTGCTGTGTCAGTTGTCAAATAAGCTGCATTCTTCAATGTCCCACCGAGATCAACACATTTAAGTCATAACAGCACTCTGGAGTGGATCTGCTTTCGTTTCAATGTGATTCCAGTGTCTTTGAACACAAAATGGCGTCTAAACATCAAATAAGTGCAAAACAATGCTTTTACAAGTTTAATGTGGTGAAAAGGCTGTAATAGCTGTTTCACGCAGGGAAGAGGCTTTTAAGCTGTTATTTGCAGGTAACACACGTTTTAACCACTATTGCAGTGTCAGTTGTCAAATAAGCTGCATTCTTCAATGTCCCACCGAGATCAACACATTTAAGTCATAAAAGCACTCTGGAGTGGATCTGCTTTCGTGTCAATGTGATTCCAGTGTCTTTGAACACAAAATGGCGTCTAAACATCAAATAAGTGCAAAACAATGCTTTTACAAGTTTAATGTGGTGAAAAGGCTGTAATAGCTGTTTCACGCAGGGAATAGGCTTTTAAGCTGTTATTTGCAGGTAACACACGTTTTAACCACTATTGCTGTGTCAGTTGTCAAATAAGCTGCATTCTTCAATGTCCCACCGAGATCAACACATTTAAGTCATAACAGCACTCTGGAGTGGATCTGCTTTCGTTTCAATGTGATTCCAGTGTCTTTGAACACAAAATGGCGTCTAAACATCAAATAAGTGCAAAACAATGCTTTTACAAGTTTAATGTGGTGAAAAGGCTGTAATAGCTGTTTCACGCAGGGAAGAGGCTTTTAAGCTGTTATTTGCAGGTAACACACGTTTTAACCACTATTGCTGTGTCAGTTGTCAAATAAGCTGCATTCTTCAATGTCCCACCGAGATCAACACATTTAAGTCATAAAAGCACTCTGGAGTGGATCTGCTTTCGTTTCAGTGTGATTCCAGTGTTTTTGAACACAAAATGGCGTCTAAACATCAAATAAGTGCAAAACAATGCTTTTACAAGTTTAATGTGGTGAAAAGGCTGTAATAGCTGTTTCACGCAGGGAAGAGGCTTTTAAGCTGTTATTTGCAGGTAACACACGTTTTAACCACTATTGCTGTGTCAGTTGTCAAATAAGCTGCATTCTTCAATGTCCCACCGAGATCAACACATTTAAGTCATAAAAGCACTCTGGAGTGGGTCTGCTTTCGTTTCAATGTGATTCCAGTGTCTTTGAACACAAAATGGCGTCTAAACATCAAATAAGTGCAAAACAATGCTTTTACAAGTTTAATGTGGTGAAAAGGCTGTAATAGCTGTTTCACGCAGGGAAGAGGCTTTTAAGCTGTTATTTGCAGGTAACACACGTTTTAACCACTATTGCTGTGTCAGTTGTCAAATAAGCTGCATTCTTCAATGTCCCACCGAGATCAACACATTTAAGTCATAACAGTGGATCTTCTTTCGTTTCAATGTGATTCCAGTGTCTTTGAACACAAAATGGCGTCTAAACATCAAATAAGTGCAAAACAATGCTTTTACAAGTTTAATGTGGTGAAAAGGCTGTAATAGCTGTTTCACGCAGGGAAGAGGCTTTTAAGCTGTTTTAAGCTGTTATTTGCAGGTAACACACGTTTTAACCACTATTGCTGTGTCAGTTGTCAAATAAGCTGCATTCTTCAATGTCCCACCGAGATCAACACATTTAAGTCATAACAGTGGATCTTCTTTCGTTTCAATGTGATTCCAGTGTCTTTGAACACAAAATGGCGTCTAAACATCAAATAAGTGCAAAACAATGCTTTTACAAGTTTAATGTGGTGAAAAGGCTGTAATAGCTGTTTCACGCAGGGAAGAGGCTTTTAAGCTGTTATTTGCAGGTAACACACGTTTTAACCACTATTGCTGTGTCAGTTGTCAAATAAGCTGCATTCTTCAATGTCCCACCGAGATCAACACATTTAAGTCATAACAGCACTCTGGAGTGGATCTGCTTTCGTTTCAATGTGATTCCAGTGTCTTTGAACACAAAATGGCGTCTAAACATCAAATAAGTGCAAAACAATGCTTTTACAAGTTTAATGTGGTGAAAAGGCTGTAATAGCTGTTTCACGCAGGGAAGAGGCTTTTAAGCTGTTATTTGCAGGTAACACACGTTTTAACCACTATTGCAGTGTCAGTTGTCAAATAAGCTGCATTCTTCAATGTCCCACCGAGATCAACACATTTAAGTCATAAAAGCACTCTGGAGTGGATCTGCTTTCGTGTCAATGTGATTCCAGTGTCTTTGAACAGAAAATGGCGTCTAAACATCAAATAAGTGCAAAACAATGCTTTTACAAGTTTAATGTGGTGAAAAGGCTGTAATAGCTGTTTCACGCAGGGAAGAGGCTTTTAAGCTGTTATTTGCAGGTAACACACGTTTTAACCACTATTGCTGTGTCAGTTGTCAAATAAGCTGCATTCTTCAATGTCCCACCGAGATCAACACATTTAAGTCATAACAGTGGATCTTCTTTCGTTTCAATGTGATTCCAGTGTCTTTGAACACAAAATGGCGTCTAAACATCAAATAAGTGCAAAACAATGCTTTTACAAGTTTAATGTGGTGAAAAGGCTGTAATAGCTGTTTCACGCAGGGAAGAGGCTTTTAAGCTGTTATTTGCAGGTAACACACGTTTTAACCACTATTGCTGTGTCAGTTGTCAAATAAGCTGCATTCTTCAATGTCCCACCGAGATCAACACATTTAAGTCATAACAGCACTCTGGAGTGGATCTGCTTTCGTTTCAATGTGATTCCAGTGTCTTTGAACACAAAATGGCGTCTAAACATCAAATAAGTGCAAAACAATGCTTTTACAAGTTTAATGTGGTGAAAAGGCTGTAATAGCTGTTTCACGCAGGGAAGAGGCTTTTAAGCTGTTATTTGCAGGTAACACACGTTTTAACCACTATTGCTGTGTCAGTTGTCAAATAAGCTGCATTCTTCAATGTCCCACCGAGATCAACACATTTAAGTCATAACAGCACTCTGGAGTGGATCTGCTTTCGTTTCAATGTGATTCCAGTGTCTTTGAACACAAAATGGCGTCTAAACATCAAATAAGTGCAAAACAATGCTTTTACAAGTTTAATGTGGTGAAAAGGCTGTAATAGCTGTTTCACGCAGGGAAGAGGCTTTAAAGCTGTTATTTGCAGGTAACACACGTTTTAACCACTATTGCTGTGTCAGTTGTCAAATAAGCTGCATTCTTCAATGTCCCACCGAGATCAACACATTAAAGTCATAAAAGCACTCTGGAGTGGATCTGCTTTCGTTTCAATGTGATTCCAGTTTCTTTGAACACAAAATGGCGTCTAAACATCAAATAAGTGCAAAACAATGCTTTTACAAGTTTAATGTGGTGAAAAGGCTGTAATAGCTGTTTCACGCAGGGAAGAGGCTTTTAAGCTGTTATTTGCAGGTAACACACGTTTTAACCACTATTGCTGTGTCAGTTGTCAAATAAGCTGCATTCTTCAATGTCCCACCGAGATCAACACATTTAAGTCATAAAAGCACTCTGGAGTGGATCTGCTTTCGTTTCAGTGTGATTCCAGTGTTTTTGAACACAAAATGGCGTCTAAACATCAAATAAGTGCAAAACAATGCTTTTACAAGTTTAATGTGGTGAAAAGGCTGTAATAGCTGTTTCACGCAGGGAAGAGGCTTTTAAGCTGTTATTTGCAGGTAACACACGTTTTAACCACTATTGCTGTGTCAGTTGTCAAATAAGCTGCATTCTTCAATGTCCCACCGAGATCAACACATTTAAGTCATAAAAGCACTCTGGAGTGGGTCTGCTTTCGTTTCAATGTGATTCCAGTGTCTTTGAACACAAAATGGCGTCTAAACATCAAATAAGTGCAAAACAATGCTTTTACAAGTTTAATGTGGTGAAAAGGCTGTAATAGCTGTTTCACGCAGGGAAGAGGCTTTTAAGCTGTTATTTGCAGGTAACACACGTTTTAACCACTATTGCTGTGTCAGTTGTCAAATAAGCTGCATTCTTCAATGTCCCACCGAGATCAACACATTAAAGTCATAACAGTGGATCTTCTTTCGTTTCAATGTGATTCCAGTGTCTTTGAACACAAAATGGCGTCTAAACATCAAATAAGTGCAAAACAATGCTTTTACAAGTTTAATGTGGTGAAAAGGCTGTAATAGCTGTTTCACGCAGGGAAGAGGCTTTTAAGCTGTTATTTGCAGGTAACACACGTTTTAACCACTATTGCTGTGTCAGTTGTCAAATAAGCTGCATTCTTCAATGTCCCACCGAGATCAACACATTTAAGTCATAACAGCACTCTGGAGTGGATCTGCTTTCGTTTCAATGTGATTCCAGTGTCTTTGAACACAAAATGGCGTCTAAACATCAAATAAGTGCAAAACAATGCTTTTACAAGTTTAATGTGGTGAAAAGGCTGTAATAGCTGTTTCACGCAGGGAAGAGGCTTTTAAGCTGTTATTTGCAGGTAACACACGTTTTAACCACTATTGCTGTGTCAGTTGTCAAATAAGCTGCATTCTTCAATGTCCCACCGAGATCAACACATTTAAGTCATAAAAGCACTCTGGAGTGGATCTGCTTTCGTTTCAGTGTGATTCCAGTGTTTTTGAACACAAAATGGCGTCTAAACATCAAATAAGTGCAAAACAATGCTTTTACAAGTTTAATGTGGTGAAAAGGCTGTAATAGCTGTTTCACGCAGGGAAGAGGCTTTTAAGCTGTTATTTGCAGGTAACGCACGTTTTAACCACTATTGCTGTGTCAGTTGTCAAATAAGCTGCATTCTTCAATGTCCCACCGAGATCAACACATTTAAGTCATAAAAGCACTCTGGAGTGGGTCTGCTTTCGTTTCAATGTGATTCCAGTGTCTTTGAACACAAAATGGCGTCTAAACATCAAATAAGTGCAAAACAATGCTTTTACAAGTTTAATGTGGTGAAAAGGCTGTAATAGCTGTTTCACGCAGGGAAGAGGCTTTTAAGCTGTTATTTGCAGGTAACACACGTTTTAACCACTATTGCTGTGTCAGTTGTCAAATAAGCTGCATTCTTCAATGTCCCACCGAGATCAACACATTTAAGTCATAACAGCACTCTGGAGTGGATCTGCTTTCGTTTCAATGTGATTCCAGTGTCTTTGAACACAAAATGGCGTCTAAACATCAAATAAGTGCAAAACAATGCTTTTACAAGTTTAATGTGGTGAAAAGGCTGTAATAGCTGTTTCACGCAGGGAAGAGGCTTTTAAGCTGTTATTTGCAGGTAACACACGTTTTAACCACTATTGCTGTGTCAGTTGTCAAATAAGCTGCATTCTTCAATGTCCCACCGAGATCAACACATTTAAGTCATAACAGCACTCTGGAGTGGATCTGCTTTCGTTTCAATGTGATTCCAGTGTCTTTGAACACAAAATGGCGTCTAAACATCAAATAAGTGCAAAACAATGCTTTTACAAGTTTAATGTGGTGAAAAGGCTGTAATAGCTGTTTCACGCAGGGAAGAGGCTTTTAAGCTGTTATTTGCAGGTAACACACGTTTTAACCACTATTGCTGTGTCAGTTGTCAAATAAGCTGCATTCTTCAATGTCCCACCGAGATCAACACATTTAAGTCATAAAAGCACTCTGGAGTGGATCTGCTTTCGTTTCAGTGTGATTCCAGTGTTTTTGAACACAAAATGGCGTCTAAACATCAAATAAGTGCAAAACAATGCTTTTACAAGTTTAATGTGGTGAAAAGGCTGTAATAGCTGTTTCACGCAGGGAAGAGGCTTTTAAGCTGTTATTTGCAGGTAACGCACGTTTTAACCACTATTGCTGTGTCAGTTGTCAAATAAGCTGCATTCTTCAATGTCCCACCGAGATCAACACATTTAAGTCATAAAAGCACTCTGGAGTGGGTCTGCTTTCGTTTCAATGTGATTCCAGTGTCTTTGAACACAAAATGGCGTCTAAACATCAAATAAGTGCAAAACAATGCTTTTACAAGTTTAATGTGGTGAAAAGGCTGTAATAGCTGTTTCACGCAGGGAAGAGGCTTTTAAGCTGTTATTTGCAGGTAACACACGTTTTAACCACTATTGCTGTGTCAGTTGTCAAATAAGCTGCATTCTTCAATGTCCCACCGAGATCAACACATTTAAGTCATAACAGCACTCTGGAGTGGATCTGCTTTCGTTTCAATGTGATTCCAGTGTCTTTGAACACAAAATGGCGTCTAAACATCAAATAAGTGCAAAACAATGCTTTTACAAGTTTAATGTGGTGAAAAGGCTGTAATAGCTGTTTCACGCAGGGAAGAGGCTTTTAAGCTGTTATTTGCAGGTAACACACGTTTTAACCACTATTGCTGTGTCAGTTGTCAAATAAGCTGCATTCTTCAATGTCCCACCGAGATCAACACATTTAAGTCATAACAGCACTCTGGAGTGGATCTGCTTTCGTTTCAATGTGATTCCAGTGTCTTTGAACACAAAATGGCGTCTAAACATCAAATAAGTGCAAAACAATGCTTTTACAAGTTTAATGTGGTGAAAAGGCTGTAATAGCTTTTTCACGCAGGGAAGAGGCTTTTAAGCTGTTATTTGCAGGTAACACACGTTTTAACCACTATTGCTGTGTCAGTTGTCAAATAAGCTGCATTCTTCAATGTCCCACCGAGATCAACACATTAAAGTCATAAAAGCACTCTGGAGTGGATCTGCTTTCGTTTCAATGTGATTCCAGTTTCTTTGAACACAAAATGGCGTCTAAACATCAAATAAGTGCAAAACAATGCTTTTACAAGTTTAATGTGGTGAAAAGGCTGTAATAGCTGTTTCACGCAGGGAAGAGGCTTTTAAGCTGTTATTTGCAGGTAACACATGTTTTAACCACTATTGCTGTGTCAGTTGTCAAATAAGCTGCATTCTTCAATGTCCCACCGAGATCAACACATTTAAGTCATAAAAGCACTCTGGAGTGGATCTGCTTTCGTTTCAGTGTGATTCCAGTGTTTTTGAACACAAAATGGCGTCTAAACATCAAATAAGTGCAAAACAATGCTTTTACAAGTTTAATGTGGTGAAAAGGCTGTAATAGCTGTTTCACGCAGGGAAGAGGCTTTTAAGCTGTTATTTGCAGGTAACACACGTTTTAACCACTATTGCTGTGTCAGTTGTCAAATAAGCTGCATTCTTCAATGTCCCACCGAGATCAACACATTTAAGTCATAAAAGCACTCTGGAGTGGGTCTGCTTTCGTTTCAATGTGATTCCAGTTTCTTTGAACACAAAATGGCGTCTAAACATCAAATAAGTGCAAAACAATGCTTTTACAAGTTTAATGTGGTGAAAAGGCTGTAATAGCTGTTTCACGCACGGAAGAGGCTTTTAAGCTGTTATTTGCAGGTAACACACGTTTTAACCACTATTGCTGTGTCAGTTGTCAAATAAGCTGCATTCTTCAATGTCCCACCGAGATCAACACATTTAAGTCATAACAGCACTCTGGAGTGGATCTGCTTTCGTTTCAATGTGATTCCAGTGTCTTTGAACACAAAATGGCGTCTAAACATCAAATAAGTGCAAAACAATGCTTTTACAAGTTTAATGTGGTGAAAAGGCTGTAATAGCTGTTTCACGCAGGGAAGAGGCTTTTAAGCTGTTATTTGCAGGTAACACACGTTTTAACCACTATTGCTGTGTCAGTTGTCAAATAAGCTGCATTCTTCAATGTCCCACTGAGATCAACACATTTAAGTCATAACAGCACTCTGGAGTGGATCTGCTTTCGTTTCAATGTGATTCCAGTGTCTTTGAACACAAAATGGCGTCTAAACATCAAATAAGTGCAAAACAATGCTTTTACAAGTTTAATGTGGTGAAAAGGCTGTAATAGCTGTTTCACGCAGGGAAGAGGCTTTTAAGCTGTTATTTGCAGGTAACACACGTTTTAACCACTATTGCTGTGTCAGTTGTCAAATAAGCTGCATTCTTCAATGTCCCACCGAGATCAACACATTTAAGTCATAACAGTGGATCTTCTTTCGTTTCAATGTGATTCCAGTGTCTTTGAACACAAAATGGCGTCTAAACATCAAATAAGTGCAAAACAATGCTTTTA
The DNA here is from genome assembly GCF_963514095.1 of Eutrigla gurnardus. Taxonomy (NCBI): domain Eukaryota; kingdom Metazoa; phylum Chordata; class Actinopteri; order Perciformes; family Triglidae; genus Eutrigla; species Eutrigla gurnardus. The sequence continues at coordinate 16,427 of NW_028155418.1, read as the reverse complement.
CAAGTTTAATGTGGTGAAAAGGCTGTAATAGCTGTTTCACGCAGGGAAGAGGCTTTTAAGCTGTTATTTGCAGGTAACACACGTTTTAACCACTATTGCTGTGTCAGTTGTCAAATAAGCTGCATTCTTCAATGTCCCACCGAGATCAACACATTTAAGTCATAACAGCACTCTGGAGTGGATCTGCTTTCGTTTCAATGTGATTCCAGTGTCTTTGAACACAAAATGGCGTGTAAACATCAAATAAGTGCAAAACAATGCTTTTACAAGTTTAATGTGGTGAAAAGGCTGTAATAGCTGTTTCACGCAGGGAAGAGGCTTTTAAGCTGTTATTTGCAGGTAACACACGTTTTAACCACTATTGCTGTGTCAGTTGTCAAATAAGCTGCATTCTTCAATGTCCCACCGAGATCAACACATTTAAGTCATAACAGCACTCTGGAGTGGATCTGCTTTCGTTTCAATGTGATTCCAGTGTCTTTGAACACAAAATGGCGTCTAAACATCAAATAAGTGCAAAACAATGCTTTTACAAGTTTAATGTGGTGAAAAGGCTGTAATAGCTGTTTCACGCAGGGAAGAGGCTTTTAAGCTGTTATTTGCAGGTAACACACGTTTTAACCACTATTGCTGTGTCAGTTGTCAAATAAGCTGCATTCTTCAATGTCCCACCGAGATCAACACATTAAAGTCATAAAAGCACTCTGGAGTGGATCTGCTTTCGTTTCAATGTGATTCCAGTTTCTTTGAACACAAAATGGCGTCTAAACATCAAATAAGTGCAAAACAATGCTTTTACAAGTTTAATGTGGTGAAAAGGCTGTAATAGCTGTTTCACGCAGGGAAGAGGCTTTTAAGCTGTTATTTGCAGGTAACACACGTTTTAACCACTATTGCTGTGTCAGTTGTCAAATAAGCTGCATTCTTCAATGTCCCACCGAGATCAACACATTAAAGTCATAAAAGCACTCTGGAGTGGATCTGCTTTCGTTTCAATGTGATTCCAGTTTCTTTGAACACAAAATGGCGTCTAAACATCAAATAAGTGCAAAACAATGCTTTTACAAGTTTAATGTGGTGAAAAGGCTGTAATAGCTGTTTCACGCAGGGAAGAGGCTTTTAAGCTGTTATTTGCAGGTAACACACGTTTTAACCACTATTGCTGTGTCAGTTGTCAAATAAGCTGCATTCTTCAATGTCCCACCGAGATCAACACATTTAAGTCATAACAGTGGATCTTCTTTCGTTTCAATGTGATTCCAGTTTCTTTGAACACAAAATGGCGTCTAAACATCAAATAAGTGCAAAACAATGCTTTTACAAGTTTAATGTGGTGAAAAGGCTGTAATAGCTGTTTCACGCAGGGAAGAGGCTTTTAAGCTGTTATTTGCAGGTAACACACGTTTTAACCACTATTGCTGTGTCAGTTGTCAAATAAGCTGCATTCTTCAATGTCCCACCGAGATCAACACATTTAAGTCATAACAGCACTCTGGAGTGGATCTGCTTTCGTTTCAATGTGATTCCAGTGTCTTTGAACACAAAATGGCGTCTAAACATCAAATAAGTGCAAAACAATGCTTTTACAAGTTTAATGTGGTGAAAAGGCTGTAATAGCTGTTTCACGCAGGGAAGAGGCTTTTAAGCTGTTATTTGCAGGTAACACACGTTTTAACCACTATTGCTGTGTCAGTTGTCAAATAAGCTGCATTCTTCAATGTCCCACCGAGATCAACACATTTAAGTCATAAAAGCACTCTGGAGTGGATCTGCTTTCGTTTCAGTGTGATTCCAGTGTTTTTGAACACAAAATGGCGTCTAAACATCAAATAAGTGCAAAACAATGCTTTTACAAGTTTAATGTGGTGAAAAGGCTGTAATAGCTGTTTCACGCAGGGAAGAGGCTTTTAAGCTGTTATTTGCAGGTAACGCACGTTTTAACCACTATTGCTGTGTCAGTTGTCAATAAGCTGCATTCTTCAATGTCCCACCGAGATCAACACATTTAAGTCATAAAAGCACTCTGGAGTGGGTCTGCTTTCGTTTCAATGTGATTCCAGTGTCTTTGAACACAAAATGGCGTCTAAACATCAAATAAGTGCAAAACAATGCTTTTACAAGTTTAATGTGGTGAAAAGGCTGTAATAGCTGTTTCACGCAGGGAAGAGGCTTTTAAGCTGTTATTTGCAGGTAACACACGTTTTAACCACTATTGCTGTGTCAGTTGTCAAATAAGCTGCATTCTTCAATGTCCCACCGAGATCAACACATTTAAGTCATAACAGCACTCTGGAGTGGATCTGCTTTCGTTTCAATGTGATTCCAGTGTCTTTGAACACAAAATGGCGTCTAAACATCAAATAAGTGCAAAACAATGCTTTTACAAGTTTAATGTGGTGAAAAGGCTGTAATAGCTGTTTCACGCAGGGAAGAGGCTTTTAAGCTGTTATTTGCAGGTAACACACGTTTTAACCACTATTGCTGTGTCAGTTGTCAAATAAGCTGCATTCTTCAATGTCCCACCGAGATCAACACATTTAAGTCATAACAGCACTCTGGAGTGGATCTGCTTTCGTTTCAATGTGATTCCAGTGTCTTTGAACACAAAATGGCGTCTAAACATCAAATAAGTGCAAAACAATGCTTTTACAAGTTTAATGTGGTGAAAAGGCTGTAATAGCTTTTTCACGCAGGGAAGAGGCTTTTAAGCTGTTATTTGCAGGTAACACACGTTTTAACCACTATTGCTGTGTCAGTTGTCAAATAAGCTGCATTCTTCAATGTCCCACCGAGATCAACACATTAAAGTCATAAAAGCACTCTGGAGTGGATCTGCTTTCGTTTCAATGTGATTCCAGTTTCTTTGAACACAAAATGGCGTCTAAACATCAAATAAGTGCAAAACAATGCTTTTACAAGTTTAATGTGGTGAAAAGGCTGTAATAGCTGTTTCACGCAGGGAAGAGGCTTTTAAGCTGTTATTTGCAGGTAACACATGTTTTAACCACTATTGCTGTGTCAGTTGTCAAATAAGCTGCATTCTTCAATGTCCCACCGAGATCAACACATTTAAGTCATAAAAGCACTCTGGAGTGGATCTGCTTTCGTTTCAGTGTGATTCCAGTGTTTTTGAACACAAAATGGCGTCTAAACATCAAATAAGTGCAAAACAATGCTTTTACAAGTTTAATGTGGTGAAAAGGCTGTAATAGCTGTTTCACGCAGGGAAGAGGCTTTTAAGCTGTTATTTGCAGGTAACACACGTTTTAACCACTATTGCTGTGTCAGTTGTCAAATAAGCTGCATTCTTCAATGTCCCACCGAGATCAACACATTTAAGTCATAAAAGCACTCTGGAGTGGGTCTGCTTTCGTTTCAATGTGATTCCAGTTTCTTTGAACACAAAATGGCGTCTAAACATCAAATAAGTGCAAAACAATGCTTTTACAAGTTTAATGTGGTGAAAAGGCTGTAATAGCTGTTTCACGCACGGAAGAGGCTTTTAAGCTGTTATTTGCAGGTAACACACGTTTTAACCACTATTGCTGTGTCAGTTGTCAAATAAGCTGCATTCTTCAATGTCCCACCGAGATCAACACATTTAAGTCATAACAGCACTCTGGAGTGGATCTGCTTTCGTTTCAATGTGATTCCAGTGTCTTTGAACACAAAATGGCGTCTAAACATCAAATAAGTGCAAAACAATGCTTTTACAAGTTTAATGTGGTGAAAAGGCTGTAATAGCTGTTTCACGCAGGGAAGAGGCTTTTAAGCTGTTATTTGCAGGTAACACACGTTTTAACCACTATTGCTGTGTCAGTTGTCAAATAAGCTGCATTCTTCAATGTCCCACTGAGATCAACACATTTAAGTCATAACAGCACTCTGGAGTGGATCTGCTTTCGTTTCAATGTGATTCCAGTGTCTTTGAACACAAAATGGCGTCTAAACATCAAATAAGTGCAAAACAATGCTTTTACAAGTTTAATGTGGTGAAAAGGCTGTAATAGCTGTTTCACGCAGGGAAGAGGCTTTTAAGCTGTTATTTGCAGGTAACACACGTTTTAACCACTATTGCTGTGTCAGTTGTCAAATAAGCTGCATTCTTCAATGTCCCACCGAGATCAACACATTTAAGTCATAACAGTGGATCTTCTTTCGTTTCAATGTGATTCCAGTGTCTTTGAACACAAAATGGCGTCTAAACATCAAATAAGTGCAAAACAATGCTTTTACAAGTTTAATGTGGTGAAAAGGCTGTAATAGCTGTTTCACGCAGGGAAGAGGCTTTTAAGCTGTTATTTGCAGGTAACACACGTTTTAACCACTATTGCTGTGTCAGTTGTCAAATAAGCTGCATTCTTCAATGTCCCACCGAGATCAACACATTTAAGTCATAACAGCACTCTGGAGTGGATCTGCTTTCGTTTCAATGTGATTCCAGTGTCTTTGAACACAAAATGGCGTCTAAACATCAAATAAGTGCAAAACAATGCTTTTACAAGTTTAATGTGGTGAAAAGGCTGTAATAGCTGTTTCACGCAGGGAAGAGGCTTTTAAGCTGTTATTTGCAGGTAACACACGTTTTAACCACTATTGCTGTGTCAGTTGTCAAATAAGCTGCATTCTTCAATGTCCCACCGAGATCAACACATTTAAGTCATAACAGTGGATCTTCTTTCGTTTCAATGTGATTCCAGTGTCTTTGAACACAAAATGGCGTCTAAACATCAAATAAGTGCAAAACAATGCTTTTACAAGTTTAATGTGGTGAAAAGGCTGTAATAGCTGTTTCACGCAGGGAAGAGGCTTTTAAGCTGTTATTTGCAGGTAACACACGTTTTAACCACTATTGCTGTGTCAGTTGTCAAATAAGCTGCATTCTTCAATGTCCCACCGAGATCAACACATTTAAGTCATAACAGCACTCTGGAGTGGATCTGCTTTCGTTTCAATGTGATTCCAGTGTCTTTGAACACAAAATGGCGTCTAAACATCAAATAAGTGCAAAACAATGCTTTTACAAGTTTAATGTGGTGAAAAGGCTGTAATAGCTGTTTCACGCAGGGAAGAGGCTTTTAAGCTGTTATTTGCAGGTAACACACGTTTTAACCACTATTGCTGTGTCAGTTGTCAAATAAGCTGCATTCTTCAATGTCCCACCGAGATCAACACATTAAAGTCATAAAAGCACTCTGGAGTGGATCTGCTTTCGTTTCAATGTGATTCCAGTTTCTTTGAACACAAAATGGCGTCTAAACATCAAATAAGTGCAAAACAATGCTTTTACAAGTTTAATGTGGTGAAAAGGCTGTAATAGCTGTTTCACGCAGGGAAGAGGCTTTTAAGCTGTTATTTGCAGGTAACACACGTTTTAACCACTATTGCTGTGTCAGTTGTCAAATAAGCTGCATTCTTCAATGTCCCACCGAGATCAACACATTTAAGTCATAACAGTGGATCTTCTTTCGTTTCAATGTGATTCCAGTGTCTTTGAACACAAAATGGCGTCTAAACATCAAATAAGTGCAAAACAATGCTTTTACAAGTTTAATGTGGTGAAAAGGCTGTAATAGCTGTTTCACGCAGGGAAGAGGCTTTTAAGCTGTTATTTGCAGGTAACACACGTTTTAACCACTATTGCTGTGTCAGTTGTCAAATAAGCTGCATTCTTCAATGTCCCACCGAGATCAACACATTAAAGTCATAAAAGCACTCTGGAGTGGATCTGCTTTCGTTTCAATGTGATTCCAGTTTCTTTGAACACAAAATGGCGTCTAAACATCAAATAAGTGCAAAACAATGCTTTTACAAGTTTAATGTGGTGAAAAGGCTGTAATAGCTGTTTCACGCAGGGAAGAGGCTTTTAAGCTGTTATTTGCAGGTAACACACGTTTTAACCACTATTGCTGTGTCAGTTGTCAAATAAGCTGCATTCTTCAATGTCCCACCGAGATCAACACATTTAAGTCATAACAGTGGATCTTCTTTCGTTTCAATGTGATTCCAGTTTCTTTGAACACAAAATGGCGTCTAAACATCAAATAAGTGCAAAACAATGCTTTTACAAGTTTAATGTGGTGAAAAGGCTGTAATAGCTGTTTCACGCAGGGAAGAGGCTTTTAAGCTGTTATTTGCAGGTAACACACGTTTTAACCACTATTGCTGTGTCAGTTGTCAAATAAGCTGCATTCTTCAATGTCCCACCGAGATCAACACATTAAAGTCATAAAAGCACTCTGGAGTGGATCTGCTTTCGTTTCAATGTGATTCCAGTTTCTTTGAACACAAAATGGCGTCTAAACATCAAATAAGTGCAAAACAATGCTTTTACAAGTTTAATGTGGTGAAAAGGCTGTAATAGCTGTTTCACGCAGGGAAGAGGCTTTTAAGCTGTTATTTGCAGGTAACACACGTTTTAACCACTATTGCTGTGTCAGTTGTCAAATAAGCTGCATTCTTCAATGTCCCACCGAGATCAACACATTTAAGTCATAACAGTGGATCTTCTTTCGTTTCAATGTGATTCCAGTGTCTTTGAACACAAAATGGCGTCTAAACATCAAATAAGTGCAAAACAATGCTTTTACAAGTTTAATGTGGGAAAAAGGCTGTAATAGCTGTTTCACGCAGGGAAGAGGCTTTTAAGCTGTTATTTGCATGTAACACACGTTTTAACCACTATTGCAGTGTCAGTTGTCAAATAAGCTGCATTCTTCAATGTCCCATCGATATCATCACATTTAAGTCATAAAAGCACTCTGGAGTGGATCTTCTGTCGTTTCAGTGTGATTCCAGTGTCTTTGAACACAAAATGGCGTCCAAACATCAAATAAGTGCAAAACAATGCTTTTACAAGTTTAATGTGGGGAAAAGGCTGTAATAGCTGTTTCACGCAGGGAAGAGGCTTTTAAGCTGTTATTTGCATGTAACACACGTTTTAACCACTATTGCAGTGTCAGTTGTCAAATAAGCTGCATTCTTCAATGTCCCATCGATATCATCACATTTAAGTCATAAAAGCCCTCTGGAGTGGATCTTCTGTCGTTTCAGTGTGATTCCAGTGTCTTTGAAGACAAAATGGCGTCTAAACATCAAATAAGTGCAAAACAATGCTTTTACAAGTTTAATGTGGGGAAAAGGCTGTAATAGCTGTTTCACGCAGGGAAGAGGCTTTTAAGCTGTTATTTGCATGTAACACACGTTTTAACCACTATTGCAGTGTCAGTTGTCAAATAAGCTGCATTCTTCAATCGATATCATCACAATTAAGTCATAAAAGCACTCTGGAGTGGATCTTCTGTCGTTTCAGTGTGATTCCAGTGTCTTTGAACACAAAATGGCGTCTAAACATCAAATAAGTGCAAAACAATGCTTTAACAAGTTTAATGTGGGGAAAAGGCTGTAATAGCTGTTTCACGCAGGGAAGAGGCTTTTAAGCTGTTATTTGCATGTAACACACGTTTTAACCACTATTGCAGTGTCAGTTGTCAAATAAGCTGCATTCTTCAATGTCCCATCGATATCATCACAATTAAGTCATAAAAGCACTCTGGAGTGGATCTTCTGTCGTTTCAGTGTGATTCCAGTGTCTTTGAACACAAAATGGCGTCTAAACATCAAATAAGTGCAAAACAATGCTTTTACAAGTTTAATGTGGGAAAAAGGCTGTAATAGCTGTTTCACGCAGGGAAGAGGCTTTTGAGCTGTTATTTGCATGTAACACACGTTTTAACCACTATTGCAGTGTCAGTTGTCAAATAAGCTGCATTCTTCAATCGATATCATCACAATTAAGTCATAAAAGCACTCTGGAGTGGATCTTCTGTCGTTTCAGTGTGATTCCAGTGTCTTTGAACACAAAATGGCGTCTAAACATCAAATAAGTGCAAAACAATGCTTTTACAAGTTTAATGTGGGGAAAAGGCTGTAATAGCTGTTTCACGCAGGGAAGAGGCTTTTAAGCTGTTATTTGCATGTAACACACGTTTTAACCACTATTGCAGTGTCAGTTGTCAAATAAGCTGCATTCTTCAATGTCCCATCGATATCATCACAATTAAGTCATAAAAGCACTCTGGAGTGGATCTTCTGTCGTTTCAGTGTGATTCCAGTGTCTTTGAACACAAAATGGCGTCTAAACATCAAATAAGTGCAAAACAATGCTTTTACAAGTTTAATGTGGGGAAAAGGCTGTAATAGCTGTTTCACGCAGGGAAGAGGCTTTTAAGCTGTTATTTGCATGTAACACACGTTTTAACCACTATTGCAGTGTCAGTTGTCAAATAAGCTGCATTCTTCAATGTCCCATCGATATCATCACATTTAAGTCATAAAAGCCCTCTGGAGTGGATCTTCTGTCGTTTCAGTGTGATTCCAGTGTCTTTGAACACAAAATGGCGTCTAAACATCAAATAAGTGCAAAACAATGCTTTTACAAGTTTAATGTGGGGAAAAGGCTGTAATAGCTGTTTCACGCAGGGAAGAGGCTTTTAAGCTGTTATTTGCATGTAACACACGTTTTAACCACTATTGCATTGTCAGTTGTCAAATAAGCTGCATTCTTCAATGTCCCATCGATATCATCACATTTAAGTCATAAAAGCCCTCTGGAGTGGATCTTCTGTCGTTTCAGTGTGATTCCAGTGTCTTTGAACACAAAATGGCGTCTAAACATCAAATAAGTGCAAAACAATGCTTTTACAAGTTTAATGTGGGGAAAAGGCTGTAATAGCTGTTTCACGCAGGGAAGAGGCTTTTAAGCTGTTATTTGCATGTAACACACGTTTTAACCACTATTGCAGTGTCAGTTGTCAAATAAGCTGCATTCTTCAATCGATATCATCACAATTAAGTCATAAAAGCACTCTGGAGTGGATCTTCTGTCGTTTCAGTGTGATTCCAGTGTCTTTGAACATAAAATGGCGTCTTAACATCAAATAAGTGCAAAACAATGCTTTTACAAGTTTAATGTGGGAAAAGGCTGTAATAGCTGTTTCACGCAGGGAAGAGGCTTTTAAGCTGTTATTTGCATGTAACACACGTTTTAACCACTATTGCAGTGTCAGTTGTCAAATAAGCTGCATTCTTCAATCGATATCATCACAATTAAGTCATAAAAGCACTCTGGAGTGGATCTTCTGTCGTTTCAGTGTGATTCCAGTGTCTTTGAACACAAAATGGCGTCTAAACATCAAATAAGTGCAAAACAATGCTTTTACAAGTTTAATGTGGGGAAAAGGCTGTAATAGCTGTTTCACGCAGGGAAGAGGCTTTTAAGCTGTTAATTTGCATGTAACACACGTTTTAACCACTATTGCAGTGTCAGTTGTCAAATAAGCTGCATTCTTCAATCGATATCATCACAATTAAGTCATAAAAGCCCTCTGGAGTGGATCTTCTGTCGTTTCAGTGTGATTCCAGTGTCTTTGAACACAAAATGGCGTCTAAACATCAAATAAGTGCAAAACAATGCTTTTACAAGTTTAATGTGGGAAAAAGGCTGTAATAGCTGTTTCACGCAGGGAAGAGGCTTTTAAGCTGTTATTTGCATGTAACACACGTTTTAACCACTATTGCAGTGTAAGTTGTCAAATAAGCTGCATTCTTCAATCGATATCATCACAATTAAGTCATAAAAGCACTCTGGAGTGGATCTTCTGTCGTTTCAGTGTGATTCCAGTGTCTTTGAACACAAAATGGCGTCTAAACATCAAATAAGTGCAAAACAATGCTTTTACAAGTTTAATGTGGGGAAAAGGCTGTAATAGCTGTTTCACGCAGGGAAGAGGCTTTTAAGCTGTTATTTGCATGTAACACACGTTTTAACCACTATTGCAGTGTCAGTTGTCAAATAAGCTGCATTCTTCAATGTCCCATCGATATCATCACAATTAAGTCATAAAAGCATTCTGGAGTGGATCTTCTGTCGTTTCAGTGTGATTCCAGTGTCTTTGAACACAAAATGGCGTCTAAACATCAAATAAGTGCAAAACAATGCTTTTACAAGTTTAATGTGGGGAAAAGGCTGTAATAGCTGTTTCACGCAGGGAAGAGGCTTTTAAGCTGTTATTTGCATGTAACACACGTTTTAACCACTATTGCAGTGTCAGTTGTCAAATAAGCTGCATTCTTCAATGTCCCATCGATATCATCACATTTAAGTCATAAAAGCCCTCTGGAGTGGATCTTCTGTCGTTTCAGTGTGATTCCAGTGTCTTTGAACACAAAATGGCGTCTAAACATCAAATAAGTGCAAAACAATGCTTTTACAAGTTTAATGTGGGGAAAAGGCTGTAATAGCTGTTTCACGCAGGGAAGAGGCTTTTAAGCTGTTATTTGCATGTAACACACGTTTTAACCACTATTGCAGTGTCAGTTGTCAAATAAGCTGCATTCTTCAATGTCCCATCGATATCATCACAATTAAGTCATAAAAGCACTCTGGAGTGGATCTTCTGTCGTTTCAGTGTGATTCCAGTGTCTTTGAACACAAAATGGGCGTCTAAACATCAAATAAGTGCAAAACAATGCTTTTACAAGTTTAATGTGGGGAAAAGGCTGTAATAGCTGTTTCACGCAGGGAAGAGGCTTTTAAGCTGTTATTTGCATGTAACACACGTTTTAACCACTATTGCAGTGTCAGTTGTCAAATAAGCTGCATTCTTCAATCGATATCATCACAATTAAGTCATAAAAGCACTCTGGAGTGGATCTTCTGTCGTTTCAGTGTGATTCCAGTGTCTTTGAACACAAAATGGCGTCTAAACATCAAATAAGTGCAAAACAATGCTTTTACAAGTTTAATGTGGGGAAAAGGCTGTAATAGCTGTTTCACGCAGGGAAGAGGCTTTTAAGCTGTTATTTGCATGTAACACACGTTTTAACCACTATTGCAGTGTCAGTTGTCAAATAAGCTGCATTCTTCAATGTCCCATCGATATCATCACATTTAAGTCATAAAAGCCCTCTGGAGTGGATCTTCTGTCGTTTCAGTGTGATTCCAGTGTCTTTGAACACAAAATGGCGTCTAAACATCAAATAAGTGCAAAACAATGCTTTTACAAGTTTAATGTGGGGAAAAGGCTGTAATAGCTGTTTCACGCAGGGAAGAGGCTTTTAAGCTGTTATTTGCATGTAACACACGTTTTAAGCACTATTGCAGTGTCAGTTGTCAAATAAGCTGCATTCTTCAATGTCCCATCGATATCATCACATTTAAGTTATAAAAGCACTCTGGAGTGGATCTTCTGTCGTTTCAGTGTGATTCCAGTGTCTTTGAACACAAAATGGCGTCTAAACATCAAATAAGTGCAAAACAATGCTTTAACAAGTTTAATGTGGGGAAAAGGCTGTAATAGCTGTTTCACGCAGGGAAGAGGCTTTTAAGCTGTTATTTGCATGTAACACACGTTTTAACCACTATTGCAGTGTCAGTTGTCAAATAAGCTGCATTCTTCAATGTCCCATCGATATCATCACATTTAAGTCATAAAAGCACTCTGGAGTGGATCTTCTGTCGTTTCAGTGTGATTCCAGTGTCTTTGAACACAAAATGGCGTCTAAACATCAAATAAGTGCAAAACAATGCTTTAACAAGTTTAATGTGGGGAAAAGGCTGTAATAGCTGTTTCACGCAGGGAAGAGGCTTTTAAGCTGTTATTTGCATGTAACACACGTTTTAACCACTATTGCAGTGTCAGTTGTCAAATAAGCTGCATTCTTCAATGTCCCATCGATATCATCACATTTAAGTCATAAAAGCCCTCTGGAGTGGATCTTCTGTCGTTTCAGTGTGATTCCAGTGTCTTTGAACACAAAATGGCGTCTAAACATCAAATAAGTGCAAAACAATGCTTTTACAAGTTTAATGTGGGGAAAAGGCTGTAATAGCTGTTTCACGCAGGGAAGAGGCTTTTAAGCTGTTATTTGCATGTAACACACGTTTTAACCACTATTGCAGTGTCAGTTGTCAAATAAGCTGCATTCTTCAATCGATATCATCACAATTAAGTCATAAAAGCACTCTGGAGTGGATCTTCTGTCGTTTCAGTGTGATTCCAGTGTCTTTGAACATAAAATGGCGTCTTAACATCAAATAAGTGCAAAACAATGCTTTTACAAGTTTAATGTGGGAAAAGGCTGTAATAGCTGTTTCACGCAGGGAAGAGGCTTTTAAGCTGTTATTTGCATGTAACACACGTTTTAACCACTATTGCAGTGTCAGTTGTCAAATAAGCTGCATTCTTCAATCGATATCATCACAATTAAGTCATAAAAGCACTCTGGAGTGGATCTTCTGTCGTTTCAGTGTGATTCCAGTGTCTTTGAACACAAAATGGCGTCTAAACATCAAATAAGTGCAAAACAATGCTTTTACAAGTTTAATGTGGGGAAAAGGCTGTAATAGCTGTTTCACGCAGGGAAGAGGCTTTTAAGCTGTTATTTGCATGTAACACACGTTTTAACCACTATTGCAGTGTCAGTTGTCAAATAAGCTGCATTCTTCAATCGATATCATCACAATTAAGTCATAAAAGCCCTCTGGAGTGGATCTTCTGTCGTTTCAGTGTGATTCCAGTGTCTTTGAACACAAAATGGCGTCTAAAACATCAAATAAGTGCAAAACAATGCTTTTACAAGTTTAATGTGGGAAAAAGGCTGTAATAGCTGTTTCACGCAGGGAAGAGGCTTTTAAGCTGTTATTTGCATGTAACACACGTTTTAACCACTATTGCAGTGTAAGTTGTCAAATAAGCTGCATTCTTCAATCGATATCATCACAATTAAGTCATAAAAGCACTCTGGAGTGGATCTTCTGTCGTTTCAGTGTGATTCCAGTGTCTTTGAACACAAAATGGCGTCTAAACATCAAATAAGTGCAAAACAATGCTTTTACAAGTTTAATGTGGGGAAAAGGCTGTAATAGCTGTTTCACGCAGGGAAGAGGCTTTTAAGCTGTTATTTGCATGTAACACACGTTTTAACCACTATTGCAGTGTCAGTTGTCAAATAAGCTGCATTCTTCAATGTCCCATCGATATCATCACAATTAAGTCATAAAAGCATTCTGGAGTGGATCTTCTGTCGTTTCAGTGTGATTCCAGTGTCTTTGAACACAAAATGGCGTCTAAACATCAAATAAGTGCAAAACAATGCTTTTACAAGTTTAATGTGGGGAAAAGGCTGTAATAGCTGTTTCACGCAGGGAAGAGGCTTTTAAGCTGTTATTTGCATGTAACACACGTTTTAACCACTATTGCAGTGTCAGTTGTCAAATAAGCTGCATTCTTCAATGTCCATCGATATCATCACATTTAAGTCATAAAAGCCCTCTGGAGTGGATCTTCTGTCGTTTCAGTGTGATTCCAGTGTCTTTGAACACAAAATGGCGTCTAAACATCAAATAAGTGCAAAACAATGCTTTTACAAGTTTAATGTGGGGAAAAGGCTGTAATAGCTGTTTCACGCAGGGAAGAGGCTTTTAAGCTGTTATTTGCATGTAACACACGTTTTAACCACTATTGCAGTGTCAGTTGTCAAATAAGCTGCATTCTTCAATGTCCCATCGATATCATCACATTTAAGTCATAAAAGCCCTCTGGAGTGGATCTTCTGTCGTTTCAGTGTGATTCCAGTGTCTTTGAACACAAAATGGCGTCTAAACATCAAATAAGTGCAAAACAATGCTTTTACAAGTTTAATGTGGGGAAAAGGCTGTAATAGCTGTTTCACGCAGGGAAGAGGCTTTTAAGCTGTTATTTGCATGTAACACACGTTTTAACCACTATTGCAGTGTCAGTTGTCAAATAAGCTGCATTCTTCAATGTCCCATCGATATCATCACATTTAAGTCATAAAAGCACTCTGGAGTGGATCTTCTGTCGTTTCAGTGTGATTCCAGTGTCTTTGAACACAAAATGGCGTCTAAACATCAAATAAGTGCAAAACAATGCTTTAACAAGTTTAATGTGGGGAAAAGGCTGTAATAGCTGTTTCACGCAGGGAAGAGGCTTTTAAGCTGTTATTTGCATGTAACACACGTTTTAACCACTATTGCAGTGTCAGTTGTCAAATAAGCTGCATTCTTCAATGTCCCATCGATATCATCACATTTAAGTCATAAAAGCACTCTGGAGTGGATCTTCTGTCGTTTCAGTGTGATTCCAGTGTCTTTGAACACAAAATGGCGTCTAAACATCAAATAAGTGCAAAACAATGCTTTAACAAGTTTAATGTGGGGAAAAGGCTGTAATAGCTGTTTCACGCAGGGAAGAGGCTTTTAAGCTGTTATTTGCATGTAACACACGTTTTAACCACTATTGCAGTGTCAGTTGTCAAATAAGCTGCATTCTTCAATCGATATCATCACAATTAAGTCATAAAAGCACTCTGGAGTGGATCTTCTGTCGTTTCAGTGTGATTCCAGTGTCTTTGAACACAAAATGGCGTCTAAACATCAAATAAGTGCAAAACAATGCTTTTACAAGTTTAATGTGGGGAAAAGGCTGTAATAGCTGTTTCACGCAGGGAAGAGGCTTTTAAGCTGTTATTTGCATGTAACACACGTTTTAACCACTATTGCAGTGTCAGTTGTCAAATAAGCTGCATTCTTCAATCGATATCATCACATTAAGTCATAAAAGCCCTCTGGAGTGGATCTTCTGTCGTTTCAGTGTGATTCCAGTGTCTTTGAACACAAAATGGCGTCTAAACATCAAATAAGTGCAAAACAATGCTTTTACAAGTTTAATGTGGGAAAAGGCTGTAATAGCTGTTTCACGCAGGGAAGAGGCTTTTAAGCTGTTATTTGCATGTAACACACGTTTTAACCACTATTGCAGTGTCAGTTGTCAAATAAGCTGCATTCTTCAATGTCCCATCGATATCATCACATTTAAGTCATAAAAGCCCTCTGGAGTGGATCTTCTGTCGTTTCAGTGTGATTCCAGTGTCTTTGAACACAAAATGGCGTCTAAACATCAAATAAGTGCAAAACAATGCTTTTACAAGTTTAATGTGGGGAAAAGGCTGTAATAGCTGTTTCACGCAGGGAAGAGGCTTTTAAGCTGTTATTTGCATGTAACACACGTTTTAACCACTATTGCAGTGTAAGTTGTCAAATAAGCTGCATTCTTCAATCGATATCATCACAATTAAGTCATAAAAGCACTCTGGAGTGGATCTTCTGTCGTTTCAGTGTGATTCCAGTGTCTTTGAACACAAAATGGCGTCTAAACATCAAATAAGTGCAAAACAATGCTTTTACAAGTTTAATGTGGGGAAAAGGCTGTAATAGCTGTTTCACGCAGGGAAGAGGCTTTTAAGCTGTTATTTGCATGTAACACACGTTTTAACCACTATTGCAGTGTCAGTTGTCAAATAAGCTGCATTCTTCAATGTCCATCGATATCATCACATTTAAGTCATAAAAGCCTCTGGAGTGGATCTTCTGTCGTTTCAGTGTGATTCCAGTGTCTTTGAACACAAAATGGCGTCTAAACATCAAATAAGTGCAAAACAATGCTTTTACAAGTTTAATGTGGGGAAAAGGCTGTAATAGCTGTTTCACGCAGGGAAGAGGCTTTTAAGCTGTTATTTGCATGTAACACACGTTTTAACCACTATTGCAGTGTCAGTTGTCAAATAAGCTGCATTCTTCAATGTCCCATCGATATCATCACATTTAAGTCATAAAAGCACTCTGGAGTGGATCTTCTGTCGTTTCAGTGTGATTCCAGTGTCTTTGAACACAAAATGGCGTCTAAACATCAAATAAGTGCAAAACAATGCTTTAACAAGTTTAATGTGGGGAAAAGGCTGTAATAGCTGTTTCACGCAGGGAAGAGGCTTTTAAGCTGTTATTTGCATGTAACACACGTTTTAACCACTATTGCAGTGTCAGTTGTCAAATAAGCTGCATTCTTCATGTCCATCGATATCATCACATTTAAGTCATAAAAGCACTCTGGAGTGGATCTTCTGTCGTTTCAGTGTGATTCAGTGTCTTTGAACACAAAATTTGCGTCTAAACATCAAATAAGTGCAAAACAATGCTTTAACAAGTTTAATGTGGGGAAAAGGCTGTAATAGCTGTTTCACGCAGGGAAGAGGCTTTTAAGCTGTTATTTGCATGTAACACACGTTTTAACCACTATTGCAGTGTCAGTTGTCAAATAAGCTGCATTCTTCAATCGATATCATCACAATTAAGTCATAAAGCACTCTGGAGTGGATCTTCTGTCGTCTTCAGTGTGATTCCAGTGTCTTTGAACACAAAATGGCGTCTAAACATCAAATAAGTGCAAAACAATGCTTTTACAAGTTTAATGTGGGGAAAAGGCTGTAATAGCTGTTTCACGCAGGGAAGAGGCTTTTAAGCTGTTATTTGCATGTAACACACGTTTTAACCACTATTGCAGTGTAAG
>NW_028155419.1:0-8000 GCF_963514095.1 Eutrigla gurnardus | reverse complement strand
TGCATCCGGCACACAGACTAGAAAGCCCCTTTACAGTACACAAGCAGAAAGTTTATGAATCTTGTGGGGAATCGTGCGACATGCTCTCCTGTCAGATGCACCAGCTGGGCTGTTCTCTGATACGAGTCCAGCATCACATATCAATTTAAGTTGTCTTGGGCTTATAGGGATCCACCCACATAAATCTATGCTTTGGAAAAGCTGTGCAGAAAGCCATCGAAGAGGCAGGGTTTTTTTGTTTTTTTTTAAGTTGAGCTAGCCTTTAATTTTTGATGCCAATGTCAAAATAAATGTCAGGCCCTGGTTTCGGTTTACAAGAAAAGAGACACAATAGTACTGGTGAGAGTCCCTGTGCTGTCACTGAACCTATGAAAGCTTTCAAAGCCATAGAGGAAGTCCTTTGTACAAGGCTAATAGCTGAAAGCTTGGTAACAGTACAGGTACTTGTACATACTGTATTACTGTATGTCCCCTACAACCTGCGTGCTGAGCTTAGACTTCTAAATCTCAAAATCAATTATAGTTCCTAGAGCTTCCACAATTACATGTATAAGCAGGTGATCTAATTTGTTTGATACATAAGTGAAGTGAACCCACACCTCATATGCATGTAAACAGGAAGAACAAACACTCATCGGGAGCGTTTCGTTATTTATCCTGCGACAGCCCCCCCTGCCCTAATAGATCACATCTCAGCTGACTCGTTTCAAGAATCAGGCGATATGTGATAAAACAAGAACTACTGCATTTCCCCCAACCCCTCATTTGCCAAACATTATCTTTGATCTTCTTTGGAAATTAATAATGGTATTAACAATTGTGCATGCTGTTGTGTTGCATAAATCAGGGAAAGGAGCTTTGTGCATTCATTAGTGGCATTTACATAAACTTCTTTATTCATTCCGTCAAATATAACTACAATGCCCCTCTCAGCGATGATAATGATCAAATGATTATCTGGAGATCAAAGCCGTCTAACGCCGCCCCAAGGCAAGACTACAGACACTGGCGGGAAGACAAAAAACATTACAGCATTAAGTCCCTGCAAAGGAAAGCAAACCAGCATGGGTCACTGACCACATTTCATTCAGCCTTTCCCATACCATCACTTAGGCCTGTCACCATTAAGCTAAATGAGCATGATTCTTCACTCTCTGCCAGTCAAATGAGTTTCCCCTTGGGTGAGGTAACACAACCTCATAAACTGTTTGTTTTAGAAAAAAGCACTCTCCTGCTAAAGAAAGCCTTGTTTTTCTCTCCACTGTATAATGTGGATGGGGCAATATAGGATTTTAGCACGATAAAAAAGCCTTCGCAATTTCCATTATATCACGGATATCTGCACGAGTGAAAAGCTGTAGAGCTCGCTTTCATGGTAGGGAAGTGAAAAATAGAGCCTGGTTTTTCTCCTTTTTTTAAATACAGGAGTTATGTTAAGAAAGACTCATGCAATATTGCTATTTGTTTATGTATTTACCATTTATGTATCGATGAGACCTTATGATATATGATTACTGTATTTAAGAATGCTCTAACAAAAAAAAAGATCTGTGAATAAATAGCAATGTCTGTTGTTGTTTCTCACCAAATGTGTGATTCCACTTAAAGCATATTTTGATGGTAAAATAACCTACATTTATATCTTCCTAACACACAAAGCACTAGGGTTGCACGGTATACCGGTACTAATTTGGTACCGGGGTACTGAGGCATTTAAAACGGTACTATATTGCATTTGGACGGGACCGGTACTTGCAGCGCCGCCGGCAGCGCCCGCAACAGCGCGGCGAACTCGCCACGTGACGTCACCGCGTTGTAACTACAGCTGAGAGGACGAGGAGCGAGCCGCAGTTTGGGGAGATAAAAAGAAAAAGCAAGCAAGCCGGAGGAAACCGCTCGCAAGTTAGCGAGCAGCGTGGACTGGAGCAACAAACGGAGCAGGAGGAAAGCTTGGAGAGAGAGCGCAAGAGAGCGCGAGAGAGCACGCGAGCGAGAGAAGCACGGAGAGGAGAATGGCTGCTGCCACCATCACCACGCCGCAACTTGCGGACAAACCAGCGCCGCAAAGTCCGATATGGCCGTACTTTAGCTAAAAACAAATGCGCAAAGCGAGGCAGTTATCGCCGATGCACCACTGTGTAAACGGTGTTAAAAACATGCATGGCTAACGGCGGAAACACCTCCGACTAGCCAAACACTTAAAGGACAAGCACCCAGACCTGCACACTGAGCTCAGGGAACGACAGGTCATTTACTCAGGAAGAAAAGTCACATTCAGTGCTAAAAGCAAGCGCCACCCCCCTTCACTCTTAACAAAAGTAGCTCTGGAAGAAAAAAAATAGAGCTGGTTTATTTATATTATTATATTTTATATTATTGTATTTTAACATTTTTAAAATTGTGTGCATTAGAAAAGCTTGTCTTTGTGGTATTTTATTTTATTTGCTGATTAATATGTTATTGTTCTAAGATTTTCTATTAAAATAAAGTCAGTAATTACATTTTTTGCATTCACTTTTTATTTGAAAAAGTATCGAAAAGTATCGAAAAGTACCGAAACACATGTTGGTACCGGTACCGGTACCAAAATGTTGGTATCGTGACAACACTACAAAGCACTTTACACTACATGCCAATCGATTCTCTCAACACACACACTGTACTGATGGCAGACGACGATGACAGGATCATCAGGATTTAACATTCACGCACATCCGCACACCAATTCAGGGTTCAGTTTCTTGCTCAAGGACACTTCAACATGTGGACTGGATTATAATGGGGAGAATATTGTGGGTCATAATTATTTTGGCCAGGATAATCGGGACAAGGTTTTTCCAGACCATCCCATGCCTGCAGTGTCCAGACGAAAACTGTAGAAGTGCATGGATGCATATGCACTGCTGGCATCAAACTCCGAAGGTTGGGTGTATCCATGAACCCATAGCCATCATAAAACTTGGCTTGTGTGCACAAGCCTGATATCTGCTCACAGAAGCTGGATACAAATAGGTCTGAATTTAATTTTGTGAGTAAAAGTAACAATGAAAAGGCACAATTCCACTGCATGTTGATAAATAGAAAGAAAAAACCCTGAATAAATCAACAGAGGAAGACAATGGAAGCTTCCACATAGGTGCTGCTGATGAATCTGAAAATGATGTGGCTGTTCCTGTGCCTCATTACAGCCCGGCTACTTACACAGTAAACATGTTCTGTTGATTTTCGCTTTCATTTCTCACACATCTCCGTCGTCGTGGCAAAGCTGTCAAGCAACGTCACACAGCTGCCACCTTAATACACAATGCTGAGTCTCGGTTTAACACGAAGACTCATCAATCCTTCACACATACACGTGTAGCCCATCATCAGCAGTGCCATCTCAATTATCAATCTAAAAAGCATCTCATTAAAAAGTGCGTAGTGGAAGTGTCCACCGCATATGCAAAATTACCCAACAACAATTCCCACTTCACCATGTCACACTTATAAACACAAATGGACCCTTGTCGTTTAATTACATCCAGCTGATGAAGACAGTGGAAGCAGACGCAGAGTACAAGAACTTCAAAGAAGTTGTAAAACAATCATTAAAATACCCAGAAAGCCCTTGATACTGCAGCAAACTTCCCGTATGACATGTGTGACACCCAGCAGGCGAGGGGAAGTTTTGCTGGCCAGCTGGAACGCTGCAATGATCAAAGCTAAATGCAGAGCCTCCTTCCTGCGGAAAACCTGCCATCTATCTGTTCATGAACAAACCAAGAGACACGAGACTGAGAACCCTGGGGTCGGACATTACAAGTACAGAATGTGGTTTGGAAGAGAATTCCCTCTACAAATGAGACTGCCTGTCGTAGCGCATTCATCTTAGAAAGACAGCCTCCTGTAGGTCTATTAAAGCAGGTCAAACGATGACAAACAGACCATTTGATGACCTGCACAGGAATCCTATGCTCTGTGCTCTCCTCACACCCTCGGTATATCAGTTGGATTAGCCGTTTGTAGCATTCCCAACTCTGTCCATTCAAAAGCAGTGCAAAATTAAGTGCGATGCTTTCAAATTTTCCAAAAAACCCTCACCCCTATGTCAGCTCCACGCCACGTAATATCTCCCATCTCTCCGGTTGACCTTTAGCCTCCTCTTCACTGCTTGTCCTGCAGTGCTAAGCTCAACCCCTGACACAAGATTGAGCTGTAGTGCAGTGTGTACATGTTCTGTGCCACGGGGTACAGAGTGCTCTGGTGCACACACACTTATTTTCACTCTACCACCGTTACTTACAATCCCCCATCATGGAGCAGGCGGGGTGTTGGTGTTAGTACTGCTTAGCGAGGTACAGCCAGGCAGAGAGGGGGGGACGTAGAGAAGGGGAAAGACTGGTTGACAGCCAGAGCTCAATAAGATGTGCAAAAGAAATAACACTAAAAAAAGGCACTGTTGAAAATGAAAAGTGTTACGATTTTTGTCCAATTCAATAGCTGGAGACGATAAGGGACAGTGGGAGACGTTTGCTCATGCATTAGGTGCCTGAAGGTTTTCAAAAAGGTGAACTCCTAATGAGGTGTTTACCAAGTCGGCCGTGTTGCTAAACATATTGATCTGCACCCAGTCCCACATCACTTAAAATGAGCACAGGAAATTATCTTGTGTGACAAAGCGTAGCGGCATCTCTCCCTAGATTTTCTAAGTGTGATGCCACAAACCTGAATAACAGTAAAGCAGCATTCAAAACTGCCATAAGCAATCTTTTTTCCTTTTTCTATTTTTAAGTGAAATCATGGTGGAACAGTAGAGTATGAAGGCGGTAGGGAAGGAAAGCCCTGATGCTGAAAAGTTACACACTTAATTCCTTGACTGTGGCTTAAACTCAAAACTTTTTCCAACATAATAAAAAACAATGCACACAAAAAAAATGATGCTTTTTACCAAAAGAAAGGATGATACAGGCCGTGTGCTCATAGCATGCATTGATTTATCTCACCGTTTGATTGATTTTTTTTTCCCCCACACAAGGAAAAGACAAAAACAAAACATGAAATAGGGAAGGGGGCCTGTCTCTGCACTGCCCTTTCTGCTCAACCATTCTCCATGACACTTGAGGTAATAAATCAAAGCTGAGCAGGCAGCAGTCACACGGGGGAAGGGGACTTGCCTCCTTTTCCCACCTTCCCGAACCGCCAAAGTTTCTTTGACATCGGGACATCTGACGGGATCAAAGAATCAGACAAGGTGGTGCTTTTTATGGTTTGGGATGTATTGGGCTGTCAAGGTACACATTCTATACAAAAAGCTGTTACTGTAAGGAGAAGTTTGATTTGCATCTTCACATATCATACAAGTGTTACACGGGGTTGATGAGGAGAAGGTCATGTGAAAGCAAAGCAGGGAGCACATAATAAAAAGAAACTGCATTGTGGCCCATGTTGGCTGCCGCTCCGTATCTGGTATCATTCTGCATATCTCATGCTACTTGCTTCCATTTATCCTTCCTCCATGTGTGCTCCCGTGGCTATGCTGTTGATTATCCCCCGGATGCTCCTCAAGTCTGTGTTCCTTTGCCAGACACCCAGCACTTGGTCACATGCTAATGCTAGTGCATGCCGTTGCTAAATTCCACTACTTAACTCCACCTGCTCAATAACCACATGTCTCTGTCTCCACAGACGGAGACAGAGACGCACACACACACGAAATACACAGCGGGGAAATCAAAAGGAAATAAAGAAAAGTGACATGGGTGCGGAAGATAATGCGGCTGGTGGCAGTGCAGAATCTGATTTGGTGCCAAAACATAAATCATCCTCCTATATTTGGAGGTATTTTGGATTTAATAAGGATGATGTCAACCAGAGCGAGGTGTTGTGCAGGTCGTGCTTGGCGAAAATTGCGACGAAGCAAGGGAGCACAAAAAACATGTTTCACCACCTGAAACAACACCATTGCGTGCTGCACGAAGAGTGTATTGCAATGAGAGAAACGCCGGGGACTTCTCAGTCATCCCAAAAGAAGCCCAAGCAAAGTGTGATTGCTGATGCGTTCAGTAGCGTTTCACCGTCCACCAGACATTGCAGACGCTATAATATACCACATTGCAAAAGACATGGTACCCGTGTACACAGTCTAAAATGTTTGATTTTTTATTTTGACTTTTTGTTAATGTTGATGACTGTCAGTGAGTTATCATCAATAAAACTGCAGCATCCACATTCTTTTGTATTATGATGTTTTTATTTTTCTGAAAAAATGTTTGGTTTTCAGCGAACTCGTAGTCTCATCGTATCGTATCGATATCTATCTAGCATGAATATCGAGATATGGAATTTTGTCCATATCGTTCAGCCCTAATCACAACAAATGTGAATCTCCGCCCCCTTCCTCTGACCCCTCAACCCACTGCAAAGCAACGCCACCTGAAACTGGCTATGCACCCGCTCACTCAATAATAGATTGAATGTAAAATAAATAAATACAATAAAATAGATTTCTTTTGCCTCAGTGAAACCTGGCAAAAAAACAAAACCTTGATAACATCTCTCAGCCAGATCACACCCACAGGATACAGCACCCAGCTAAACGCCCTCTCACCTTCCACTCTCCTCATGGGCGATTTCAATTTTCACATTAATAACAATGCCTGCAAATTAGCCACAGAATTCCTGGATCTAGTTTGCTCCACTGGTCTCACCATGCAATAACTTTCCAGCCTCCACCTCACCATCTCAGACCACCTGGCAGTCACAGCATTGACATCCCCATTCCAAAGGACAAGTGTATAATATAAATCAGAGATCTCTCTCCCGTCAGCTCTTTCAGCCTCCTTCGCCATTAAAATGTCTGCCTCCCCGCCCCCGCTGTCCATTAACTATAACCACACACACACACACACACACACACACACACACACACACACACACACACACACACACACAGTCTTGATCAGCTGGCTCCCAGTAGAACCAAATCCGTTTCTTTTACATATTCTGCTCCCTGGTCCAATCCTGAACTCCACCAGATAAAAGGCCATAAGCGACAGCTGGTAAGACTATTCAAGGAAACCGGTTTAGCAGTTCATCTCCAAGGCTATTCTGACCATCTTAAGAAATACAAAGACGTTATTTCTGCTGCTCCAACAACATACTAATTCCAACTCACAACACTTCGGCTCCAACAGCCCCAGGGCTCTCTTCTAAACAATCTTAACTTCTCCAACCCTGTGACAACACATCCAGTTCCTTCACAGTCAACAAGTGAAATGCTTTCCTCTCATTTATTCAAACTAAAATAGACACCAAATACAGCGCCCCTTGAATTCAGCATCACCGGTTCTGCCCTCTCCTGGTTGAGGTCATATCTCACAAACAGACTTCATTACATTAACATAAACAATTGGACTTCTACCACAACACCTCTGTCCCAAGGCATCCCCCAGGATTTGGTGCGTGGTCCTCTCCTGTTCATCCTCTACATGCCCCCCCTTTTCCTAACTCGTAACTCGTCATGGTCTCCATTTTCTCTGCTATGTCGATGGCGTACAGCTCTGCATCTCCACCAAAGCCATCACCACTGCCACTCACGTCACCCTAACCAACGGCCTCACTGACTTTAAACCTTGGATGCAATCACATTTTCTCCAACTTAACCTGCAGAAAAAATCGACATGCTCAACCTTGGTCCCAAATCCCTCACCAAAACCAACCTCACCACAATTCAACCTCGGCGTCACTTTGACGGGAACCTCTCCATGGAACACCACATAAATCAAATCACCAAAACTGCCTTTTTCCACCTGAAGAACATGTTTCCATCCATCAATCCCTTTCCCTGCCGCAGAAACACTGATCCATGCTTTCACCTCCAGACTGGACTACTGCAACATCATTTTGTATGGCTCATCATCAAACTCCTGAATAACCTCCTGTACATTCAGAACTCTGCCGCCATGGCCATAACCCTTGTCCTCCAGAACCTCCACTGGCTCCCTGTTCCACAATGCATC